>NW_025965718.1:56374-60806 GCF_021869965.1 Rhincodon typus | reverse complement strand
ACTGAACATGGATACTAACTGATGACAATGCCTAAAAAAGGGAAAACATTCCCATTCCACCAACCTTCCTGGCTCTTGGCATATTTCTCAGATTGAATCTCTTTTTTAAAGATGTGCCCATGTTGGTCCTTTCTGTTCCCAGCAATCACCTTCCAAGATGCTGGTTGGGATGCTGTGTTTTCTGGGCTCGTCTTTGCCATTTCATGGACTTATAGGAACTCTATAGTGTGGACAGAGGCCATTTGGCCCATCAGGAGTGGATTGACACACTGAAGAGCAACACACATAGACCTGCCCTATTCCCATAGCCCTGCACTTCCCACAGCGAATACACCCAGCCTGCACATCTTCGGTCTGCATTACATACAGTTAACTGAAGGCCTCCTCAAAGAAACAGAAACTCTCTAATTATTTTTAATCAACCTGTTCACTGATGACATACCACCAAAGCAGGTGGGACTTAAACCCAGGCCTTCTAACCCAAAGGTGGGGACACTTGCACTGAACCAGAAGAAACACAGTTCCAAATATTTTATTCTTTCTCCTTCAACCTGAGACACAGTGGCAAATTTGCAAATTGACGATATCACATTCACTGCAAGATGTCTAATCTTCACTTTTGATTCCCAAATGATGACATACCTCCTGCAAGTGTAAAGAAGTCAGCTCATGAAAAATACCAGAGAGCTGCTGGCATTCCACCCCCGCTAGCCAATTTAGGAGAAATGGCTGGAATATTACAGGGCAAAATGAAGTTAGACTGAAATTAGTTTTGTGCGTGAACAATGCGTTTAACACCAAGAAGGGAGTGTGAGTTGCAGATTGAGAAAATGTCCTACAATATCCTTCTCCTTTCTTAAATTACAATTTAGGTGCAATAGGAATACTGTCTTCGCTAATGTAAGCTCAGACAGAGACATAAATGTTTATGTTAATGCATTGTGTGTGCCTTTCAGTCAGGAAAGTCATTGACGTTACCCTGCTTATTCCTACAATCCAATGTAGGGAACTACTTGTTTAACTTGGGTATTTAATTATAACAAAAGTATTTTATTCAAGAAGCAGATTCCCAGCTGTGACTTTCATTCAAAAATTAATCAAATCAGTATCAAGTCGAAGAAGTAATCAAGACATGGAAATGTGGCAAATGCATTGTTAAAACAGAGACAAATTCAGCAGCAAAAACAAAATGGTGATAGGAGATTATAGGAAAGGTTACATTAAACTCACATACTGGTTTACCCTTCCTCTATCACAGGGACAGATTTCATCATTTCAGTCCCGGCTTCCCAAGGTGAGAGTGTGGGTTGCAAGTGGGCCATGAGCAACAATTTTAAGGTTAAATCTGTGGTGACCGGCTGCCGTAGAGTGGGGACCAAGTTACAATAGCTGTGCCCCTGCTCTGAAGAACTCATCGCTCTCACATTTCTCAATAAGAATTTGCAATCGTTTTCAATATTCAAGATAGAGTCACAGATCCAACTCATCCATGCCGAACAGATATCCCAAATTAATCTCGTCCTATTTGCCAGCATTTGGCCCATATCCCTCTAAACCCTTCGTATTCATATACCCATCCAGATGCTTTTTCAATGTTGTAATTGTACCAGCCTCAACCACTTTCTCTAGCAGCTCATTCCATACACGCAAGGCCTCTGGGTGAAAAAGTTGCCCCTTAGATCCCTTTCAAATCTTCCCCATCTCACCTTAAAACTATGCCCTTGAGTTTTGGACTTCCCTACCCTGGGGAAAAGACCTTGTCTATACTCCCTATCCGTGCCCCTAATGTTTTCACAAACCTCTATAAGATCATCACTCAGCATCCGATACTCCTCGGGAAAAGCCTCAGACTATTCAGCCTCTCCCTGTAGATCAAATCATCTAACCCTGGAAACATCCTTGTAAATCTTCTCTGCATGCTTTCACATTTAACAAAATCTTTCCTTTCGCAGGGAGGCCAGAATTGAACACAGTATTCCAAAGGTGGATTAACCAATGTCTGGTACAGCGACAACATGACCTCCGAGCTCCTATACTCAATGCACCGACCAATAAAGTTAAGTGTAACAAATGCCTTCTTCACACACTGTCTATCTGTTACTCCACCTTCATGGAACCCCAAGACCTCCACGAGTGAGAGAACTGTTGATCAGAGAATATGTGCCAAAAGATTCCAGAGATTGAGGCTGAAATGTAACCGTTTTACATAGCTAGTTCTCACAGGATGTAGAATATGTACTGCCTGAAGCAACTTTCAACATTGCAATCAATATTGGTGAGAAAAATGAAAAGGGCTCAAGTGAAAGAGCTGGTGAGCAACACGATTTGACGAACTCTTTCAGATGCACAATCAACCAAAATCCAACATGTATGATCCCCATATTGTGATAACTACACAAACGTAAAATTGATATCTCCAGGTTAATGGGTGCTATCATTTGAAGTCCCTCAATTTTAAATCAAAGAGCAGGACAAATGCTAATTTGGAAACTCTTGAAATTTCTCTTTTAACTACATGTAACTTCTCATGCTTCTTCCAGAGACTCTCTGATGTTCTCTTGAGGTGAAAGATGTCAAGAATACAAACCAGTCCGCTGGACTCTAGCAGCCCAGGGCCCTTCAATTAACTCCTCACTTAAATTGAGTTAGCAAACAGTATTTTACCTCAGGTTTCAGGCACATGGGCATGAGTGGCATTACTGATTATTAACGGTCATCTCATGACAGAATCTCGGGAGATCTCAGTTCACTGAGTGGAAAATTAAAATCTCTCTTCACGCTGTAAACAACCTATTTGAGAATTTTCTGAACCTTCTGTCTTACAGTCACGGATGTACAAATCTTACACCTCAACCAGAACAATCGACAAGAAGATCCAGAACTCAGCAAATCAGGTGAGATAAGTCATTTTGTTTACTTACATTTAGATCTAATGATGCCGATAAACTGTTTAGTTTTCAAAGCTGACTTATTGCAGTGTTGCCTGAGAGCCCGTTTCGCACAGTTCTTTGATATGGCCAGACTTCTGAGCTCCTCCTGGAAATTCCGTTGTTCTTTGAAGCATCAAGATAAGAAAAGTTTGAACACTTTAAACAGATCATGGCAAACTAAAACCGCACATTGCTGTTGAAGCAGAGAGAGTGTGGCAGCGCGTACTTAGTTTGGAATTGGAGCAACTTCTGGCCTGTCCTTGCTTCAGATCTTAAGCAAGTGCCTGGCTTTCAGCTTTATTTGGTAGCACTCGGTCATTTCGGTTAGCGTGCAGTGCATGTTAAAATTGCTTGTTAAAGGACACGCCCGAAAGGGACTTGAACCCTGGACCCTTGGCACCAATTTATGATTTCTTTTCATCGAATGGAAAGAATCCCGAAAGTGTGCGAGTGGACAGGCCATTGGGCTACACTGAGCCTCCGAAGAACATCCCACCCACCACAGCAGCCGAGTCATGAATCACAACGTGCCCATGGCTAATTCAGATAGCCTACACGTCCATGTCTCACTGTGGGCAGTTTAGAATGGGCAAGCTATCTGACCTGGACGTCTGACGTCTTTGGGCTGGGCGAGGAACCCGGAGCCAGCGCGGGAATAATGTTCAAACTCCACACTCACTGTCGCCTGACGGTCAAATCCAAGCCGGGTTTCCCGGTGTAATGAGATCGCGCTGCAGACAACTGAGCCACAGATCTGCCCTAAAACAAAAGTCATGCAGCACTTCACAAACCCCAGATGGGATTTAAACCTGCAATCCCTGCCAAAGGAGGGCAGTGCCTTAGCCATTAGGCCACTGGGGAAAGGTGAGGTTGCTGCCCGATTCCATTGTTTAAGATACTGCACGTGTGCGAAACCCTAACTTCATCTGATGTCGACATTTCAAGACGCGGTCGGCATTTTAATATTCCACACACATTCTTACCCAGTGCCAACACTGTCGCTGCGTCAATATATTGCAACTTCGTGCCGAACTGCATTCAAAGGCATTCTGCAGCCTTTGCCCCAAAACCCATGAAATCTCATCAGGAACCGTGAGAGCAACACACTGCGCACATTACATCCCGAGGAAGGATGAGAAAAATGCCACCCACTGCTCTGTTCCGGATCAGTCAGGGAAGCTCGCTGCGTGCAGCGTTGCCCATGTGCCCGTTTCGCACAGTTCTTTGATACGTCTAGACTTCTGAGCTCCTCCTGGAAATTCTGGTGTTCTTTGAAGCCGTTCTTTAAATTGCGCGCAAACCTCATTACCCTGACACCCACCTCCATTTCAAGGCGCTCCACATCACTACGCCGATGCTGCATCCCGCATCACGTAAAACACCAGCCCACAACCCACACACAACTTAATTCCCGGCACTCGCCCTGCACACATTTCAGACCCACATCATCTTAAATCCAACAGCACACACAGTCGGTACTCCCAGCGTCCACTCTCTGCTCC
>NW_025965718.1:54754-55874 GCF_021869965.1 Rhincodon typus | reverse complement strand
CAGGTGAGATAAGTCATTTTGTTTACTTACATTTAGATCTAACGATGCCGATAAACTGTTTAGTTTTCAAAGTTGACTTATTGCAGTGTTGCCTGAGAGCCCGTTTCGCACAGTTCTTTGATATGGCCAGACTTCTGAGCTCCTCCTGGAAATTCCGTTGTTCTTTGAAGCATCAAGATAAGAAAAGTTTGAACACTTTAAACAGATCATGGCAAACTAAAACCGCACATTGCTGTTGAAGCAGAGACAGTGTGGCAGCGCGTACTTAGTTTGGAATTGGAGCAACTTCTGGCCTGTCCTTGCTTCAGATCTTAAGCAAGTGCCTGGCTTTCAGCTTTATTTGGGAGCACTCGGTCATTTCGGTTCGCGTGCAGTGCATGTTAAAATTGCTTGTTAAAGGACACGCCCGAAAGGGACTTGAACCCTGGACCCTTGGCACCAATTTATGATTTCTTTTCATCGAATGGAAAGAATCCCGAAAGTGTGCGAGTGGACAGGCCATTGGGCTACACTGAGCCTCCGAAGAACATCCCACCCACCACAGCAGCCGAGTCATGAATCACAACGTGCCCATGGCTAATTCAGATAGCCTACACGTCCATGTCTCACTGTGGGCAGTTTAGAATGGGCAAGCCATCTGACCTGGACGTCTGACGTCTTTGGGCTGGGCGAGGAACCCGGAGCCAGCGCGGGAATAATGTTCAAACTCCACACTCACTGTCGCCTGACGGTCAAATCCAAGCCGGGTTTCCCGGTGTAATGAGATCGCGCTGCAGACAACTGAGCCACAGATCTGCCCTAAAACAAAAGTCATGCAGCACTTCACAAACCCCAGATGGGATTTAAACCTGCAATCCCTGCCAAAGGAGGGCAGTGCCTTAGCCATTAGGCCACTGGGGAAAGGTGAGGTTGCTGCCCGATTCCATTGTTTAAGATACTGCACGTGTGCGAAACCCTAACTTCATCTGATGTCGACATTTCAAGACGCGGTCGGCATTTTAATATTCCACACACATTTTTACCCAGTGCCAACACTGTGACTGCATCAATATATTGCAACTTCGTGCCGAACTGCATTCAAAGGCATTCTGCAGCCTTTGCCCCAAAACCCATGAAATCT
>NW_025965718.1:53516-54254 GCF_021869965.1 Rhincodon typus | reverse complement strand
TCTGGGGTTTGTGATGTACTGCATGACTTTTGTTTTAGGGCAGATCTGTGGCTCAGTTGTCTGCAGCGCGATCTCGTTACACCGGGAAACCCGGCTTGGATTTCACCGTCAGGCGACAGTGAGTGTGGAGTTTGAACATTATTCCCGCGCTGGCTCCGGGTTCCTCGCACAGCCTAAAGATGTCAGACGTCCAGGTCAGATGGCTTGCCCATTCTAAATTGCCCACAGTAACACATGGACGCGGAGGCTACCTGAATTAGCCATGGGCACGTTGTGATTCAGGACTCGGCTGCTGTGGTGGGTGGGATGTTCTTCGGAGGCTCAGTGTAGCCCAATGGACTGTCCGCCCGCACACTTTCGGGATTCTTTCCATTCGATGAAAAGAAATCATAAATTGGTGCCGAGGGTCCAGGGTTCAAGTCCCTTTCGGGCGTGTCCTTTAACAAGCAATTTTAACATGCACTGCACGCTAACAGAAATGACCGAGTGCTACCAAATAAAGCTGAAAGCCGGGCACTTGCTTAAGATCTGAAGCAAGGACAGGCCAGAAGTTGCTCCAATTCCAAACTAAGTACGTGCTGCCACACTGTCTCTGCTTCTACAGCAATGTGCGGTTTTAGTTTGCCATGATCTGTTTAAAGTGTTCAAACTTTTCTTATATTGATGCTTCAAAGAACAACGGAATTTCCAGGAGGAGCTCAGAAGTCTGGACATATCAAAGAACTGTGCGAAACGGGC
>NW_025965718.1:52220-53016 GCF_021869965.1 Rhincodon typus | reverse complement strand
CTCCTCCTGGAAATTCCGTTGTTCTTTGAAGCATCAATATAAGAAAAATTTGAACACTTTAAACAGATCATGGCAAACTAAAACCGCACATTGCTGTCGAAGCAGAGACAGTGTGGCAGCACGTACTTCGTTTGGAATTGGAGCAACTTCTGGCCTGTCCTTGCTTCAGATCTTAAGCAAGTGCCCGGCTTTCAGCTTTATGTGGTAGCACTCGGTCATTTCTGTTAGCGTGCAGTGCATGTTAAAATTGCTTGTTAAAGGACACGCCCGAAAGGGACTTGAACCCTGGACCCTCGGCACCAATTTATGATTTCCTTTCATCGAATGGAAAGAATCCCGAAAGTGTGCGGGCGGACAGGCCATTGGGCTACACTGAACCTCCGAAGAACATCCCACCCACCACAGCAGCCGAGTCATGAATCACAACGTGCCCATGGCTAATTCAGATAGCCTACACGTCCATGTGTTACCGTGGGCAATTCAGAATGGGCAAGCCATCTAACCCGGACGTCTGACGTCTTTGGGCTGAGCAAGGAACCCGGAGCCAGCGCGGGAATAATGTTCAAACTCCACACTCACTGTCGCCTGACGGTCAAATCCAAGCCGGGTTTCCCGGTGTAACGAGATCGCGCGGCAGACAACTGAGCCACAGATCTGCCCTAAAACAAAAGTCATGCAGCACTTCACACACCCCAGATGGGATTTAAACCTGCAATCCCTGCTTTAGGAGGGCAGTGCCTTAGCCATTAGGCCACTGGGGAAAGGTGAGGTTGCTGCCCGATTCCATTGTTTAAGA
>NW_025965718.1:50878-51720 GCF_021869965.1 Rhincodon typus | reverse complement strand
CTGTCCTTGCTTCAGATCTTAAGCAAGTGCCCGGCTTTCAGCTTTATTTGGTAGCACTCGGTCATTTCGGTTAGCGTGCAGTGCATGTTAAAATTGCTTGTTAAAGGACACGCCCGAAAGGGACTTGAACCCTGGACCCTCGGCACCATTTTATGATTTCTTTTCATCGAATGGAAAGAATCCCGAAAGTGTGCGGGCGGACAGGCCATTGGGCGACACTGAACCTCCGAAGAACATCCCACCCACCACAGCAGCCGAGTCCTGAATCACAACGTGCCCATGGCTAATTCAGATAGCCGACACGTCCATGTGTCACTGTGGGCAGTTTAGAATGGGCAAGCCATCTGACCTGAACGTCTGACGTCTTTGGGCTGAGCAAGGAACCCGGAGCCAGCGCGGGAATAATGTTCAAACTCCACACTCACTGTCGCCTGACGGTGAAATCCAAGCCGGGTTTCCCGGTGTAACGAGATCGCGCTGCAGACAACTGAGCCACAGATCTGCCCTAAAACAAAAGTCATGCAGTACATCACAAACCCCAGAGGGGATTTAAACGTGCCATCCCTGCCTTCGGAGTGCAGTGCCTTAGCCATTAGGCCACTGGGGACAGGTGAGGTTGCTGCCCGATTCCATTGTTTAAGATACTGCACGTGTGCGAAACCCTAACTTCATCTGATGTCGACATTTCAAGACGCAGTCGGCATTTTAATCCTCCACGCTCATTCTTACCCAGTGCCAACACTGTCACTGAGTCAATATATTGCAACTTCGTGCCGAACTGCATTCAAAGGCATTCTGCAGCCTTTGCCCCAAAACCCATGAAATCTCATCAGGAACCGTGA
>NW_025965718.1:42036-50378 GCF_021869965.1 Rhincodon typus | reverse complement strand
TTTCGGGCCTAGACCCTTCATCAGAAAAGGGGGAGGGGAAGGGGGTTCTGAAATAAATAGGGAGAGAGTGGGAGGCGGATAGAAGAGGGATAGAGGAGAGGATAGGTGGAGAAGAAACAAACAGGTCGAAGAGGCGGGGATGGAGCCAGTAAAGGTGAGTGTAGGTAGGGAGTTAGGAAGGGGATAGGTCAGTCCAGGGAGGACGGACAGGTCAAGGGGGCGGGATGAGGTTGGTCGGTAGGAGATGGAGGTGCGGCTTGAGGTGGGAGGAGGGGATAGGTGGGAGGAAGAACAAGGTCCAGCTCGTCCCTGCCCCCCTAACCTGTCAGCTGCACCCCCCCACCCCTACCCCTACCCCTACCCCTACCCCTACCCCTGACTCCGTGTTGCCAGGTAAAACATTTATTTACAGGATCTACAGAACTGCTGTCAAACAAATGGCATCATCCAACTAAGTGAGTGCCCTACCAGAGCAATGGAAACACACCAGGCTAAAATTTCACTAAAAAACTATCACACTCAGCCACTGTAAATGACCTGAGATTTCCCAGTTGCTGTTCAGTGTGGAGCTGCTGAGGAGTACAGGTTAGGAAATGGTTTCCACTTTTATCTTCAATGAACTGAGCTTGGGATAAGCTAAAATACTCCTTCACCTGACACCAACAGGAACATGTACCTGTCCATCCCCACTATCCAGCAGCAGCTTTGGGAACGTCTAACTGAAACTCATCCTGTAAGGATTAGGAAGTCTCCAAGCATAAGGATATGGCAAGATATGCTGATGATGTGTCTCTGTCACACTGTATTGGCTCCTGTAACACAAAGATGACATGTGGATCCCATAATGCTGCAGATTTCAATGAACCCTTATTGCAGCTCCTGGTAATTACATATGTACATTGCAATCACAGGCACTTGTATATCTGGGATTGAGCCAAGTAATTCAGATGTACTATCACACTTGCATCAGTGCTTCATGCTGCAGGAGGGCAGAGCTCGGTAAGATGGAGACCGAGAGCTTTATACCATTAGGTCATATGCTATGGGATGCAGTAATAACATCATCGCAAGTTCCTTAAAGGTGTATAGCACATCTGCTGTGAGATGTAACACAACACTGCCAGTCCCCTCTCCCTTTCCCCCTGTGCCAGTCCCACTCTCCCTCTCCCCCTATGCATAATGTCAGGTGAGAGTGAGGGGCACCTTAAACCAAAAAATTTGCTGAAGATCTCATCCAAGCCTTTGTTACCTCCAAGCTCAATTACTTAATACAGTCTTCATTAGCCTCCCAACTACTACTCTGCTTAAGTTTATTCGGAACTCTATTGCCTGTATCCAAACTCATAGCAAGGACCATTCACCCGTCACTCCTATGCTGCTGCTCTACCCTGGTCAGACAATGCTGTAATTTAAAGTTTCTCATCATTGTTTTCAGATACCACCTTGGTCTTGACCCTCATTATTTCTGATACTTCCTTCAGCCTGACATCCTCTGCGATATCTGTGGGTCTTTTATTCTAGCTTCTATAGCCTCCCTGATTTTAATCACTTCAGGTTGAGCCACTGTACCTTCAATGATGTAAGGCACTGGCTTTAGAGTTCCAACCTGAAACACCTCTTCCTCACAAGCTCTTGCGCCTTTCATTCAATTCCTCCTTCCTTTCATTTCAACCAAGTATTTGGACACCTGACCTAAAGTCGCTTCCAGCTCAGGATTAATCTTTTGCTGTTTTTATGCTATGTAACTCTTTGGTAAAGACTACAGCCCAGTTTTCATTTTTAAAATGGGATGGGCTATTCTCTGACATTGCAATCCTGTTTCCTGACAAGTTGAGCAGGTCTATGGGGTGATGTAGATAGGTTGGATTTGGTATTCCTGAAGATGGTGCATGGCAGGATTAGAGACAAGTTGATACTAGGATAATGTCACAGCTCTCTACATGAGTTGAAACAATGTAGCCTTTACTTTCCTTACCCTCTCAATACTCCCTATGCCTAGTCACCAAGTATTCACTATGGACAAAACTCTTAAGCCCTAAACTAAAGTTGGAAAGTTTTGAGGTGCCCATGAAACTGCCAAAAGTAAATAAACAACTGTTTAAAAATCTTTGTTATTTTTTAAAATAGTTTTTAGGAGCTCACAAAACTGTCAATAAAAACAAAGCTTATAGTCCATTTACAACTGTTAGCAAAACCTCTAGAGCTGAATACATTTGGTTATTTGAACCAATCATCATCTGTTCTATTCCTTCAAAGGCTGCACAGATTATATGGTTTCAATCAAAATAGTCCCCCTTCTATTCAGTTATTTCAAAGACTCAAAAGGTGGCTAGTCTATTGATCAACGTCAAGATCAAAACTGAGAGTCCAACAGACACGTTGAAAACTAAATCCTGACAGTAGTGAATGTAGAAGAGCACTTCATTCTCTGGAGAAAGTACTTAAATAATCTGATGATTTTTCCAATGTCAGAATGCTGGTAATTTAATGCTCACTTACTTTTTATAGGGAGACTC
Organism: Rhincodon typus; assembly: GCF_021869965.1. Taxonomy (NCBI): domain Eukaryota; kingdom Metazoa; phylum Chordata; class Chondrichthyes; order Orectolobiformes; family Rhincodontidae; genus Rhincodon; species Rhincodon typus. The sequence continues at coordinate 47,862 of NW_025965718.1, read as the reverse complement.
CTATCTTTAATCACTGCATTAAAGACGTAACTTATCATACAGCATTTCATTATAGCATCATGTTATCATCATCTTGTATAGTATCCATTAGTGAGTTCCAAAATAGGGTTCATCCCTGGTTCATGACTCCTTTGACATGCCCATCAAATGGTCCCAAACTCCTTAAAAATCACAAGTGGTTTTAAATACCCAGCCCTGCAACAGAGTAGGAAAGGTAGAAGTGGAAGCGAAGGTCATGACCCACACATTTCAAAATCCTACATGGCGTGAAGGGGGCTGGGATTCCCAGAACCAGCTTCCTCCCACCATCAATAAATCATACCCACATCCCATTCTAACAAGAATAGAGGCTTGAAATTCACTTAAGTCCCTCTATTATGAATTACCACAATTTGTCAGAAACCTCTGCTGAACTGGAATTTATCAATACATTGAAAGCAGATTATTTGCCAGGACAGCAACAGTTGTTGAGAGAATTTAGAGCATTTCTTGAAAGAGTAGGGGTAGGATCTTTGGCATCCAACTGGCCTGGACATTGCGAACATTTTATCTGAAAGAACCTCCAGAAACATCAACAGGTCAGCCCTCCCTCAGTACTGTACTGACGTTCATAATGAGGCTTGAAAACCAAAGTTTCTTACTTGGAAATAAGAGTCTGTTTAAGGTGTTTTTTGGCCTAGTGTTAGGAGTTATAGTGGGGGAGGATGTCGGTGAGATTTAACTCGATGTTATGCTGAGCTACTAATTCTCAATGTTCATGTTGCAGCTTCCTATCGTGGCGTCATCAATTGTCACACTGTACTTCCTGGAGCTGACGGATTTATTCAGGCCAGCCAAGGTGGGCTTTCAGTGCTATGACCGTGCACTGAGTATGCCCTATGTGCAGCCTAGTGAAGAACTCATCCCTTTATTGATGCTCCTCAGCTTGGCATTTGCAGGTCCAGCTGCCTCTGTAAGTAACTTGGAGTCCACTCAGCAAGTATCACTTGATAATGACACAGTGACATTGAGACAAGAGGAAGCTATTCCTGAACACCTTACCTCACCATGCTCAATGTTTCAGTTAAACCCCACTTCAACAATTTTACTTTTATAATAGTCATGGAAAAGGATAGGGACATACAGCAGGGTAGGGTTTATAATTGGGTGAAGGGTAATTACAATTCTGTTAGGCAAGAATTGGGTAATATAAAATGGGAACTGATGCTGTCAGGGAAGAGCACTATAGAAATGTGGAGATTGTTTATGGAATGCATACTGCGTGTGCTCAATATGTTTGTCCCTAGCAGGCAGGGAAGATGCGGCCGAGTGAGGGAGCCTTGGTTCTCAAGACAGGTCGAACGACTGGTTAAGAGGAAGAAGGATGCTTATGTAAGGTTTAGGAAACAAGGAACGGAAAAGGCTCGAGAGGGATACAAGTTATCCAGGAAGGAGCTGAAGAAAGGACTTAGGAGAGCTATAAGGGGGCATGAGAAAACCTTGGCAGATTGGATCAAGGAAAACTCCAAGGCTTTTTACACATACGTGAGGAATAAGAGAATGACCCAGAGAAAGGGTAGGGCCGATCAAGGTTTGTAAAGGGAATTTGTGCACTGAGCCTAAAGAGACAGGAGAGGTCCTTAATGAATACTTTTCTTCAGTGTTCACAACTGAGAGGGACCTAGTTGTAGAGGAGGACAGTGTGAAACAGGCTGGTAGGCTAGAGAAGGTCGATGTTAGTAAGGAAGATGTACTTGGAGTTTTGAGGAACTTGAAGGTAGATAAGTCCCTCAGGCCTGATGGGATTTATCCAAGGATTCCAAGGGAAGCAAGGGAAGAGATCGCAGGGCCATTGGCAATGATCTTTTCATCCTCACTGTCCACGGGTATAGTGCCGGAAGATTGGAGAGAGACAAACGTCATTCCCTTGTTCAAAAAAGGGAATAGGGATAACCCTGGAAATTACAGGCCAGTTAGTCTTACGTCAGTGGTGGGCAAATTATTGGAAAGGGCTCTAAGAGATAGGATTTATGATCACTTGGAAAGGGACAGTTTGATCCGTGATAGTCAGCATGGATTTGTAAGGGGTAGATCATGCCTCACAAACCTTATTGAATTCTTTGAAGAGGTGACCAAACACGTGGATGAAGGTAGAGCAATGGATGTGGTATACATGGATTTAAGTAAGACGTTTGCTAAGGTTCCCATGGTAGGCTCATGCAGAAAGTAAGGAGGCATGGGATAGGGGGAAATGTGGCAGATTGGATTCAGAATTGGCTGACCCTTAGAAGACAAAGGGTGGTAGTGGACGGAAAATATTCAACATGGTGCTCAGTTACGAGTGGTGTATCACAAGGATCTGTTCTGGGTCCTCTTCTATTTCTGACTTTTGTAAATGATTTGGATGAAGGAGTGGAAGGGTGGATTAGTAAGTTCGCAGACGATACAAAGCTGGGCCAAGTTATCGATAGTGCAGAGGGCTATTCTAGGTTACAAAGGGACATTGATAGGATACAGAGCTGGGCTGAGAAGTGGCAGATGGAGTTTAACCCTGAAAAGTGTGAGGCGATTCATTTTGGAAGGACAAACTTGAAAGCAGAATACAGGGTTAACTGAAAGATTCTTGGCATTGTGGAGGAGCAGAGGGATCTTGGGGTTCATGTTCACAGTTCCCTGAAAGCTGCCATCCAGGTGGATAGAGTTGTTAAGAAGGCGTATGGTGTGTTAGCTTTCATTAATAGAGGGATTGAGTTCAAGAGCCGTGAAGTTATGCTTCAGCTATATAAAAGCCTGGTTCGGCTACATCTGGAGTATTGTGTCCAATTCTGGTCGCCTCATTACAGGAAAGATGTGGAAGCGTTGGAAAAGGAGGAGATTTACCAGCATGTTGCCTGGAATGGAAGGAAGGTCTTACGAGGAAAGTTTGAGAACGCTAGCGCTTTTCTCTTTAGAATGACGAAGGATGAGAGGTGACTTGATAGAGGTGTACAAAATGATCAGAGGTATAGAGTGGACAGCCAGAGACTTTTTCCTAGGGTGGAGGTAGCTATTACGAGGGGGCACAGTTTTAAAGTGAGTGGAGGTAGATATAGGGGCGATGTCAGAGATAGGTTCTTTACTCAGAGAGTGGTTGGGGCGTGGAATGCATTGCCGGAGAGGGTAGTGGAGTCGGCCTCATTAGGGGCATTTAAGCGGCTATTAAATAGGCATATGGATGATAGTATAAGGTAGGGGTGGAGGTTAGATAGACCTTAGGATTAGGGTAAAAGTTCGGCACAACATCATGGGCCGAAGGGCCTGTACTGTGCTGTACAGTTCTATGTTCTGTGTTCTATGTTCTAACAGTCTTGGGGAGGGGTTGAGGGGACAGTTCCATATTCCCACAGTCTTGTGTGTGAAGAACGACTTCCTGATGTCTCTCGGATTGGCCACGTTCTGATTTTTGGGTTATGGTCCTCATTCTGGACTTGCCCACCAGAGAAAATAATTTCTCTTCATTTATCAAATAACATAATTGAAATCACAATTTATTTGAAAACTCTCAGCAGGTCTGGCAGAATCTGTGCAGAGAAAGCAGAGTTAACATTTTGGGCCTAGTGACACTTCTTCAGAACTCTGAAACATTAACTCTGCTTTCTCTCTGCTGAGTTTTTCCAGCAATGTCTGTTTTTTGTTGCTGATTTCCAGCATCCACAGTTCTTTGTTTTCTTTTTCATGTAAAACATCTTAGAGATGGGTGGGGGGAGAGAGGGAGGGGCGAGATGGGTTGGGGGGGAGAGGGGGAGGGGTGAGATGGGTGGGGGGGAGAGAGGGAGAGAAGGAGAGAACATAAGAACTAGGAGCAGGAGTAGGCCATCTGGCCCCTCGAGCCTGCCCTGCCATTTAATAAGATCATGTCTGATCTTTTTGAGACTCGGCTCCACTTACCCGCCCACTCACCCTAACCCTTAATTCCTTTACTGTTCAAAAATTTATCTCGCCTTGCCTTAAAAACATTCAACCACTTCACTAGGCAGGGAATTCCACAGATTCACAAGCCTTTGGGTGAAGACGTTCCTCCTGACCTCAGTCCTACATCTGCTTCCCTTTATTTTGAGGCGATGCCCTCTAGTCCTAGTTTCACCTGTTAGCGGAAACAACCTCCCTGCCTCCACTTTATCTATTCCCTTCATAATCTTATATGTTTCTATAAGATCTACCCTCATTCTTCTGAATTCCAATGAGTATAATCCCAGTCTACTCAGTCTCTCCTCATAAACCAACCCTCTCAACTCTGGAATCAACCGAGTGAATCTCCTCTGCACCCCCTTCAGTGCTAGTGTATCTCGTCTCAAGTAAGGAGACCAAAACTGCACACAGTACTCCAGGTGCGGCCTCACCAGGACCCTATACAGCTGCAGCATAGCCTCCCTGTTTTTAAACTCCATCCCTCTAGCAATGGCAGACAAAATTCCATTTGCCTTTTTAATTACCTGCTGCACCTGCAATCCTACTTTTAGCGATTCATGCACAAGGGCACCCAAGTCCCTCTGCACAGCAGCATGCTGCAATTTTTTACCATTTAAAACATAGTCCATTTTGCTGTTATGCCTACCAAAATGGATGACCTCACAATTACCAACATTGTACTCCATCTACCAGACCTTTGCCCATTCACTTAGACTATCTATATCCCTCTGTAGACTTTCAGTGTCTTCTGCACACTTTGTTCTACCACTCACCTTAGTGTCATCTGCAAATTTTGACACACCACACTTCGTCCCCAATTCCAAACCATCTATGTAAATTGTAAACAATTGCAGTCCCAACACTGATCCCTGAGGCACACCACTAGCCACTGACCGCCAACCAGAAAAACACCCATTTACCGCTACTCTTTGCTTTCTACTGGTCAACCAATCCTCTATCCATGCCAATACATTACCTGTAATACCGTGCAACTTTATCTTATGTAGCAGCCTTTAGTGTGGCACCTTGTCAAATGCCTTCTGGAAATCCAGATACACCACATTCACAGGTTTCCCATTGTCCACCATGCAAGTAAGGTCCTCAAAGAATTCCACCAAATTAGTTAAACATGACCTACCCTTCATGAACCCATGCTGGGTGTTCCCAATGGGACAATTTATATCCAGATGTCTTGCTATTTCTTCCCTAATGATAGATTCAAGCATTTTCCCCACTACCGAAGTTAAGCTAACTGGCCTATAGTTACCTGCTTTTTGTCTACTTCCTTTTTTAAACAGTGGCGTCACATTGGCTGTTTTCCAATCTGCGGGAACCACCCCAGAGTCCAGTGAATTTTGGTAAATAATTACTAGTGCATTTGCTATTTCCCCCATCACCACCTTTAGTACCCTGGGATGCATTTCATCAGGGCCAGGAGACTTGTCTACCTTTAGCCCCATTAGCTTGCCCAGCACTGCCTCCTTAGTGATGATGATAATTTCTAGGTCCTCACCTGCTGTAACCTTCTTGCCATTAGTTTTCGGCATGTTACTTGTGTCTTCTGCTGTGAAGACCGACACGAAATAACTGTTTAATGTCTCAGCTATTTCCTCATTCCCAGTTATTAAATTGGCCTTCTCATCCTCTAAAGGACCAATGTTTACCTTCGCCACTCTTTTACCATTCACATTTACGATTTCCAGAGGGAGGGATGTGATTGGTTGTGGGGGGAGAGAGGGAGGAATGTGATTGGTGGAGGGGAGGTGGAGAGGGAGGGAAGATGATTGGTTGTTGGGGGAGAGGGGTGGGTTGTGATTGGCGGGGGGGCGGTGGTGGAGAGGGAGGGTTGTGATTGATTGTGGGGGGAGAGGGAGGAATGTGATTGGTGGTGGGGGGGGG
>NW_025965718.1:41679-41936 GCF_021869965.1 Rhincodon typus | reverse complement strand
TCTTTTACGATTTACATATTTATAGAAACTTTTGCTGCCTGTTTTTATATTCTGAGCTAGTTTACTCTCATAATCTATCTTACTTTTCTTTATAACTTTTTTTGTGGCTTTCTGTTGGCCTTTAAAGATTTCCCAGTCTACTAGTTTCCCACTACTCTTTGCTTTTTTGTATGTGTTTTTTTTCAATCTGATACTTTCCTTTATTTCCTTAGACATCCATGGCTGATTATCTCTTTTCCTACAGTTCTTCCTTATCA
>NW_025965718.1:34826-41179 GCF_021869965.1 Rhincodon typus | reverse complement strand
TGTTCATCCAGCCCTGCACCTTGTGGTCTCGGTAATGATGTGGTTTTTTGGTCAGAAACTCTCCTCAGGGTCAAATCTGACCCCAAGGTTACAAGCAGCATGGTTCAGCCTCAAACAGTTCCTAAACAGAAGGATGAAGTCACTGTCTAGGGAAGAGCACATGGGCAGTTCTTTGGTTTTTTGCAAATTTTCCACATATTCTGTACTTGATGATAGGTAGGTAGTGCTGTGACAATTAAGCAACAATAAAAGGATTGAGAGAATGGGTGGTGCTATGGTGGTGGGTGATGTCAACACGTGTGGAAACATATACTGTATTGCTGGATAACACACAGCAGCAGCATCTAAATGAGAAATAGGAGACAGCCAAGGACAGAGCACTGGGGGAACAGTGCAGGGATGTACATAGAAGCCACTGCAAGTGGTTTTCCAGCCATAAGCAGGATGGTAAGAACTGATCCAGGTGTGCACAGTCTCACCAACCTGGATGGTGGCAGGGTGGTCTTGGAGGAGGAAGGTGTGGTCCACTATGTTAAAGGGGACATAGAAAGATTGCGAATAACCATTTACCATATTAAAGGAACTATATAATTGCACATTACTATTGAAGGGATGTAAGGATGATTGTAACCCATTCACTAGCCATGATACCATTATGTGTTTTCAAGAAGGAGGTAGATATAGCTCTTGTGGCTAAAGGGATCAAGAAAGGGGGTGGGTGGGATTAGGGTACTGAGCAACCATGAACATATTGAATGGCTTGAGGGGCTGAATGGCCTATTCCTGCTCTCTTTCTAAGTTTCTCTGACCTCTTTGTCACTATAGATTACAAAGCTGAGAATGGCTCATGTTTGGAATGAGCTATTCAGTGACACCTATGGTCCTGCTGATATCAGTGAGTTGAAAGGGAATTGTGTAGGTATTTGTTCTGGAAGTTAACTGAGGGGTACGGGAAGAAAAGCCCACTCCCTTTTTGGAGCTGAGAAGGTGAAATATAAGAGAGCTTTTCTGTTCTTTTTACAGTGCTCCAACGAAGCTGCGTGCATGCCGGCAGAACAGCACCTTAGTTTCTCCTTGGGGACGCTGCAGCCTTCTGGATTTAATAGCGAGTTCAATAACTTTTGGGCTTGAGCTCTCCCATGTTCTCATCCCAAACCCCAGACACCAGGCCTTGTTATCACACGGTCAGCTATTACACACAACCCATTGCTAGCCACTAACAGTACCCATTAATAGTTATTCACCCTCCCAGCCAAATCATTATCCACTCCATTGTCTGTCCAACTGTTCTTCTCTCTCTTTGGGCTCTATCCCCACCTATCGTTTACTCCTTAGCCCCTCTCCCCACCCTATCTTCTGCATATGAACCAAAACTTTCCTAGCTACCATCTGTTCAGAGGAAGGGTCACTCAACATGAAACATTAACTCTGATTTCTCTACACAGATGCTGCCAGACCTGATGAGTTTTTCCATCAACTTGTTTTTATTTTTCAATCGTTTGCTCATACCACCACCAGGAGATATAAAAGTATACTCACCTCCACATAACCCTCTCCAAAACTGATTAATTCAGCAATACCAAGGAAAATAGCTCACTCACCTGCTGCAGCTGATGGTTACTCAGATGTGCTCCTCAACAAAGAAGGCTTGTCGAATAGTTAATTATTAGAGGATCATCATCTTGGCCTCTTCCAACACAGAGATGTGCTAAGCCATTCAAATAACAACTCAGAACTGGATAAAAACCGAAAGAACTGCAGATGCTGTAAATCAGGAACAAAAACAGAAGTTGCTGGAAAAGCTCAGCAGGTCTGGCAGCACCTGTGAAGAAAAAATCAGAGTTAAAGTTTCGGGTCCGGTGACCCTTCCTCAGAACTGAGAACTGGAACCTGGGCTAAACAGTACCTCCCTAACCAATGGAACAGCTCCATCATGGGCTGCCTCACAACAGACGCATCAGAAAAGACTGAGGACGAAAGCTGGTCAATTCCTCTGATACACAAAGCACTCAGGGGCATGATAAATATGTAGTGACACATTATTTTAATTCAAGTTCTTCCTTACCTGACTCAGTCACTCATTTAAATACTTGCCTCATCACATGGATGTGAGTCAGAGGTGGAATGTGTCAAGACCGCTCATTATTGAATTTGCACACCATCAATGAGATGTATGCCAATGATTGACAGCTCACCAAAGGAAAGCAGTGACATCCAATAATCCTGGTGTTATGTCAAGGCAGCCTTTATCTCTGATAAGGGAGATGTGCTTTGGTACAGATAACTGGAAGCCAACATAGCATGAAAGGTGCTAAATGGCCCCCACTTTTGAAAGCAGCGCTAGATGAGTTATTAGGGAACAGGTTTTGTCAGAGTTAACATTCTGCTCAGCTGTCATGGGTAAAGATAGTTTTCAATAAGTAAAGCTATGTTGAGGCAAGCTGTAAATGTCCAATTTGTTGACTCGGGGGATCGTGGAAGTCTCTGAACCGAGCATTAATGACGCCCAAGGAAACCCCACGGATAACAGTAAGATTTTAAGATTTTTGACCTCATCCTCACTGATCTGCTGGCTCCAAATTCATCTGTCAATGACAGAATCAAAAAGAATAACCACTGCAGAGACCTCATGGAGACAAAGTCTCGTCTTCACATTGGGAACACCCTCCATTGAGTTGTGTGGCACTATCACCGTGCTAAATGGGACAGACTTTGAACAGACCAAGCAACTCAGGACTAGGCATCTACAAGATGCTGTGGGCCATCAACAGCAGCAGAATTGTACTCCAGCACAATCTGTGACCTCATGGCCCCCCACTCAACCATTAGTGTCAAGCCAGGGGATCAACCCTGGTGCAATGAAGAGTGCAGGAGGGCAAGCCAGGAGCAGCACCAGGCATACCTGAAGATGAGGTGTCAACCGGTGAAGCCACTAAACAGGACTACTTGCACGCCAAACAGTGAAAGGAGCAAGTGATAGTCAGAGCTAAGCGATCCCACAACCAATGGATCAGATCTAAGCTCTGCAGTCCTGCCACATCCAGTCGTGAATGGTGGTGGACAATTAAACAACTCACTGGAGGAGGAGGCTCCACAAATATCCCCATCCTCAATGATGGAAGAGCCCAGCACATCAGTGCAAAAGGTAAGGCTGAAGCATTCGCAGCAATCTTCAGCCAGAAGTGCCGACTGGATGATCCATCTCGGCCTCCTCCAGTGGTCCCCAGCATCACAGATACACATCTTTGGCTAATTCAATTAAGCCCAACTGATATCAAGAAATGGTCAGAGACACTTGGTACTGCAAAGGCTATGAGCCCTAACATCATTTTGGCAATAGTACTAAAGACATGAACTCCAGCCAAGCTGTTCCAGTACAGTTACAACACTGGTATCTACCCAACAATGTGGAAAATTGCCCAAGTATGTCCTGTACATAAAAAGCAGGACAAATCCAACTCGGCCAATCACCACCCCATCAGTCTCCTCTTGATCGTCAGTAAAGTGATGGAAGGTGTCAGTAACAGTGCTATCAAGCAGCACCTGCTCAGCAATAACCTGCTCGGTGACGCCCAGTTTGGGTTCCACCAGGGCCACTCAGCTCCTGACCTCATTACAGCCTTGGTTCAAACATGGACAAAAGAGCTGAATTCCAGAGATGAGGTGAGAGTGACAGCCTTTGATATCAAGGCTGCATTCGACTGGGTGTGGCATCAAGGAGCCCGAGCAAAACTGGAATCAATGGGTATCGGGGCAAAAACTCTCAGGTGGTTGGAGCCATACCTGGCAGACAGGAAGATGTTTGTGGTTGCTGGAGGTCAGTCATCTCAGCTCCAGGACATTTCTGCAGGAGTTCCTTGGGGTAGTGTCCTAGGCCCAACCATCTTCAGCTGCTTCATTTATGACCTTCCCTTCATCATAAGGTCAGAAGTGGGGATGTTCATTGGAGATTGCATGATGTTCAGCACCATTTGCAACTCGTCAGCTACTGAAGCAGGCCATGTTCAAGTGCAACAAGATGTGGCCAGTATCCAGGGTTGGGCCAACAAGTGGCAAGTAACAACCCTACCACATAAACGCCAGGCAATGACCATCACCAATAGGAGACAATCTAACCACCAGCCCTTGACATTCAATGGTGTTATCATCACTTCCCCACTATCAACATCTTAAGGGTTATCATTGACTAGAAACTCAACTGAACTAATAGCATACACACAGTGGCTACAACAGCAGGTCAGAGGCTGGAAATACTGCAGCAAGTAACTCCACTCCTGATTTCCCAAAGCCTGTCCACCATCTATAATGCACAAGTTAGGAGTGGAATGGAATATTCCCCCAACTTGCCTGGATTGGTGAATTTGCATCAGCATTCAGAAGCTCGACACCAGTAAGAACAAAGCAGCCCGCTTGATTGGCACCACATCCCCAAGCATCCACTCCTTCCACCACCGACACTCAGCAGCAGCGGCGTATACCATCTTCCAGATGCATAGCAGAAATTTGCTAGACAGCACCTTCCAAACCCACAACCACTTCCATCTTGAAGGACAAGAACAGCAGATACATGGGCACAGCAACCCCTGCGAGTTCCCCTCCATCCTGACTTGGAAATATATCACTGTTCCTTCACTGTCTCTGGTTCGAAATCCTGTAATTCCCAAACAAACAAAATTGTGGGTCTACCTACAGAACATGGACTGCAGCGGTGCAAGAGGCAGCTTATCACCACCGTCTCAAGGGCAACTGGGGACGAGCAATAAATGCTGGGCCCAGCCAGTGATGCCTACATTTGAAAAGGCTGAACAAACATCACAGATGAAGCTTGAAACTGGAAGTGAAGCTACAGGTTTGAAATTCTAAGGTTTAGATGTTTTATGGAAGTTATGAATCCCTGGATTAAATAGCCCTTCCACTTGAATGGAAGACATTGGGTTCAAATCCCTGACAAAAAACCTGTGCATGAAAACCCCTCCTGACCTTCCAATGCGGGAGTGAGCAACAGCTGAAGTGTCTCTTTGGGTAAAACATCAAGTCAAAGCCCCAACACCCTCCAGAGTGGCAAAAAAGAATCCATGCCACTTTTCAAAGAAGATAAAGAGAGATCTCCCTCGAATTTGTCCAATATTCCCACCACAGCCACCATTAAAAGTGATTATCTGACCATTTGCCTCATTGTCTGTGTGAGATTTTACTGTGAATCATTGACTTTTCTTTTCCCTAATGGGGAGGTGATGGTCTAGCGGTATTTTCGCTAAACTATTAATCTGGAGACACAAGTAAAGCTCTGGGGACCTGGGTTCTGGCGTTGCAGCAGTGAAATTTGAATTCAATACAAGTCTCAATTAAGAACCTAATGGTAATCACAGGTGAATTGCTGCAAAATAACCATCTGGTTTACTTATGTGCTTTAGGGAAGATTAACTGGTCTGAGCCACAGTGGCCCATCCTACTGGTTGACTTTTAACTGGCGATGGGCAATAACTGCTGGCCTAGTCAGCAATGCCCACATCCTGTGAATGATTCAAATTTTTAAAAAATGCTGCTCTGTTTCCTTTGCTACAACAGTGACTTCATTTCCAATTAGGTGTCCAAAATTCGAAGGCATTAGCTTAAGGTGAGAGGGGAAAAATTTAAAAGGGACTTAAGGAGCAACTTTTACACACAGAGGGTGGTGCGTGTATGGAAGGAGCTGCCAGAGGAAGTGGAGGAGGCTGGTACAATTACAACATTTAAAAGGCATCTGGATGGGTATATGAAGAGGAAGGGTTTAGAGGGATATGGTCCAAATGCTGGCAAATGGGACTAGATTAATTGAGGATATCTGGTTGGCATGGACGAGTTGGACCCAAGGGTCTGTTTCCATACTGTACAGCTCTATAACTCTGCAAATTGCTCTATGATTCTGCAAATTGCTTTGGGATTTTCTGGTATTACTGGATGTGAAGCATAAACACAAGCCTGTCTGACATTCACACAGGGAGATCGAACGATGGTTTCTGGATGCCAACGGTGAAAATTCGCACAATGGGAACAGGCTGTGAGCTCGAGCATTAATGTGCTGGCACATTGATATATAACAGCTAGAAATATTTACGGAGTTAAGACCGGTTCAAAGAAAATTTCATCTACCTTTTTTTTCACAAAGTAACATGTGACAGGCTTTGGAAGCCTTTTAAAATTTCAGTCCATGGGCTATTATTCACATTGCGTTAGACAATCGACATCAGTTCTCAGGTCTTGATACAATTTTGATCAAGGAACCATCGAGCCAAGTTAGATATAACATAGTGTGGAGCTGGAGGAACACAGCAGGCCAGGCAGCATCAGAGGAGCAGGAAAGTTGATGTTTC
>NW_025965718.1:31562-34326 GCF_021869965.1 Rhincodon typus | reverse complement strand
GAAGTGTCGGAGGATGATGCGTTGGATCCGGAGGTTGGTGGGGTGGTACGTGAGGACGACGGGGATTCTTTTTTGGTTCTTATTGCGTGGACGGGGTGTGAGGGATGAGGTGCGGGAGATGTGGGAGACACGGTTGAGGGCGTTCTCGACCACCGAGGGGGGGGAAGTTACTGATAATGTGTTTCCACCTCAGTTCAACAGCCTGAGTTCACATTTCTCAACGCTCCTGGGAAGCTGATGGCCAGGTGGTATTATCACTGGATCGTTAGCCCAGAAATACAGAGAATGTCCTGGGGACTTGTGTTCAAATCCTGCCAAGGCAGAAGGTGGAATTTGAACCAATTAAAAAGTCTAGAATTAAGACAGTCATTGCCAACTGTCAGGAAAACCCATCTTGTTCACTTATGTCCTTTAGGGAAGGATACCTGCCAACGTTTCCTGGTCTGGCCTACACGTGACTCCAGACCCACAGCAATGTGACTGACACTTAACTACCTTCTGGGCAATTAGGGATGGGCAATAACTACTGGCCAACCAGTGACACCCTCACCCCGTGAATGAATTAAAAAAAAAGACACAGCAACCAGTTATTCCCGCAATGGTATCACATGCAAACAAGAGGAGAACTTTGTTAAGACAACAATGTGTGACATGAATAAAGGGACCATCAGTTACCCATCTGGAGCACGATTTTACTGAATGGTAAGGAGTGATAGTCATCTCTCTCCGATAGAGAGAGACAATTGGTTCAGTACAGCTTGGGCGTGACCAGTCTGTAAGTGTGGAGTGAGGTGAGGTGGCAAGTCCTTCCTGAACTACCCCCACAGCCTGTACATTCACTGAACGAAACCAAAAATGACAGCTCTGAGAAGGGTCAATGGGATGATCCCTCATATGGAGAGATTCTTGTGACCAAAAGTTAAGTAGGTTGGGTGTCTACTCACTGGAGTTGAGAAGAATGAGACATGATTTCATTGAAACATATCGGACTCTTAAGGGGCTTGATAGGATAAATGCTGAAAGGAAAGTCTGGGACCAGAGGAAATAGTTTCAACATAAAGGGGTGCCAATTTAAGATTGGCATGAGAAGGAATTTCTTCTCTCAGAGGGTTGAGAGTCTTTGGAACTCTTTACGCAAAGAGCTGTGGGGGTAGAATCCTTGTGTATATTTAAGGCTGAGATAGATAGATTCGTGACCAGTCGGGGTATCAAGGGTTATGGGAAAGGCAGGAAAGTGGATTTGAAGAATGTCAGATCAGCCATGATCCTATTAAAATAGTGAGCATGCTTGGGGGGCTGAATGGCCAACTCCTGTTCCTATTTCTCATGGTCTTATGGTGTGTATGAGATGAGCCCTGAGGTCCACATGGATGGATTGAGCAGATTAGTCTTACCTGGCTGTCGGGGTTTTTGCGAGAGGTGGCTGGCGTGTTGGCATACGAGCTGATGGAAGAACTTGTGTTAATGTCGTCGGTGCTGAGGTTGTCTATTGTGTCGCTAATCCCACTGCTGACAGAACTGCTGTCATCCCAGCTAAAGAGCAAAAACAAACACACGCCAATTAGAGCTGCATGTTCCATAAACAGCTTCAAACAAAACAGACACCACCCTGCCAATCTTCCATGCTCATTTTACAAGCAGCCTGCTGCCCATGGTGGTGACTCAGCGAGTTGTGTGGACATGAAGCAAACAAAGGACACGATAAGCCAGAAAAATGAACTTGTACAGCCCTTAGTCATCAGCAAATTTTGAGACACAAGTAAATCATATTCAAATACTTCTCACCTTATAACATATTTTTTGTTTTCTGGAGTTAATTTATTCCGAGGAAGAGGCTCTGGCCCATTTCTGACAAACGACAGAAAACTGCTTTGTGCAACGTCTGTGCGTTCTGGCAAACTGCAGCTCTGGACATGTAAAGTATGTAGTTCTTTAATGATCGTTTGGGCACAAGGTAGTTGTTGGAGATTTTATTTAAGACTCACATTTTAAGAACTACTGCTCAATGGCCCAGGGCATTGTTGTACCAATATTCAGAGCCATAGGGTGGCAGCAAGTAGTTAACTTTTTCCTAATTCTGCTCTGGAGGATCAGAGGTGATTGCACTGAAACATGTAATATTCTTAACGGGGCTTAACAAGGTAGATGTCAGGAGACTGTTCCCTCTGCAATGTCTGAGGAAAAGAGGGTTAGCCATTTGGGAGTGAAATGAGAGGATATTTCTTCACTCAGATCGTTGTGAATCTTTGGAATTCTCATACTGTCGAGAACTGTGGGTGCTCAGTCAAAGACCTTTGTCAAAGTTGAGGTTGCTATCTTTTTGAACCGTCTAGGAATTGAGAGATGTGGGATACTGTGGGGAAGTGGAGCTGGTGTATTAGTTCAGCCATGATGTTACGGAACAGCACAGTAGACACTTCACCGAACGATGAGCTGAAGTGGACAAGAATGGGATGAGAAGCCATTGGAGAGAGGGTTTCCGAACAGCCGCCTCTGCCAATTATTACAAGTGGTCTACCTGCGTTTAGAATTATGCCATCAGGACCATTAAAAAGAATCAGTGGCAAATACTATTTCCCAGATTGAGGAATGATCTAAATCCTGTTCAAGGCTTCCACTAAAGTTATCGATAGCATGACCCAAGCAGGAAGTACTGACCAAGCTCTATTGGGTCAATTCAAACCCTTAACCTCTGTCTCCAGGGACATCATCGGCATTGGCACCAGGTAAATTACAACAACAGAGACAACAAGGTGCAGTGCTG
>NW_025965718.1:23489-31062 GCF_021869965.1 Rhincodon typus | reverse complement strand
AACCAAAAAAGAATCCCCCTCGTCCTCACGTACCACCCCACCAACCTCCGGATCCAACGCATCATCCTCCGACACTTCCGCCATCTGCAATCCGACCCCACCACCAAAGGCATCTTTCCCTCCCCACCCTTATCTGCTTTCCGGAGGGACCACTCTCTCTGTGACTCCCTTGTCCGCTCCACACTCCCCTCCAGCCCCACCACAGCCGGCACTTTTCCCTGCAACCGCAGGAAGTGCTACACCTGCCCCCATACCTCCTCCCTCACCCCCATCCCAGGCCCCAAGAAGACTTTCCACATCAAGCAGATGTTCACCTGCACATCTGCCAATGTGGTAAACTGCATCCGCTGTACCCGTTGTGGCCTCCTCTACATCGGGGAAACCAAGCGGAGGCTCGGGAACCGCTTTGCAGAACACCTACGCTCGGTTCGCAATAAACAACTGCACCTCCCAGTCGCGAACCATTTCAACTCTCCCTCCCATTCCTCAGACGACATGTCCATCCTGGGCCTCCTGCAGTGCCACAACGATGCCACCCGAAGGTTGCAGGAACAGCAACTCATATTCCGCTTGGGAACCCTGCAGCCCAATGGTATCAATGTGGATTTCACAAGCTTCAAAATCTCCCCTCCCCCTACTGCATCCCAAAACCAGCTCAGCTCGTCCCCGCCTCCCTAACCTGTTCTTCCTCCCACCTATCCCCTCCTCCCACCTCAAGCTGCACCCCCATCTCCTACCTACTAACCTCATCCTGCCCCCTTGACCTGTCCATCCTCCCTGGACAGACCTATCCCCTCCCTAACTCCCCACCTACACTCACCTTTACTGGCTCCATCCCTGCCTCTTCGATCTGTTTGTTTCCTCTCCACCTATCCTCTCCTCTATCCATCTTCTATCCACCTCCCCCTCTCTCCCTATTTATTTCAGAACCCCCTTCCCCTCCCCCATTTCTGATGAAGGGTCTAGGCCCGAAATGTCAGTCTTTCTGCTCCTATGATGCTGCTCGGCCTGCTGTGTTCATCCAGCTCTGCACCTTGTTGTCTCGGATTCTCCAGCATCTGCAGTTCCTACTATCGCATATAAGGTAGCTATTATCACCAGTGCAGCATCGAGGGGAGACAGACACTCACTCCCACTCATACTTTAGCAGCTGAACTGGATTAAGAATGAGTCTGGATGGAAAAGTACCCTGATGCATAGGCTCATCCTCCAAAACCACAACCTTGCGTGTGAACTGCTGGAGGTGGCTTCATCAAGAGTCAATGGAAAAATAGTTCAGGTTTGATGAAGTGCTTGTGGTGGACTGTAGCCAATGGATGTTCCCTCCCTTGCTTTTGATGCTCAAACATCTTCAATGTTCACATTCTACCAATACTGTTAGTTTTAGAATTAATGCTGCAACCACTTTGCACTAATTGTCCTAATTAATTTTTGAACTAACGGATAAATAGAATTTCCCAATATAGGTGTTTAAAAAGCTGGAAAAGCAAAGTGAAAATCAAAAGTTAACTGATTGACAGAATGACTGACTCCATGTTTAGCTAAAATGGAGCCAGCTAAAGCCTCTCCAACACGTCCTGAACGGTATCAATCTTAAGTATTGTTGGTGCTGTACTCACCCAGGCAAGTGGGGAGTAGTCCATCCTCCTCAGGAGGTTGGAGGTTAGGTCAGATGATTGTACAGTTTGGAACACATTAAATTTTCTGTCAACAAATATGAGGTACAGAATTTTGGAAAAGCAAATCCGAATAGGATTTATACACTTAATATAAGGTCCTGGGGAATGTTGCTGAACAAAGAGAACTTGGAATTCAGGTTCAAAGTTCCTTGCAAGTGAAGTTACAGGTAGATAGGGTAGTGAGGAAGGCATTTGGTATGCTTGCCTTTATTGGTCAGTACATTGAGTATAGGAGTTGGGAGGTCATGCTGTGGCCATACAGGACATGGTTTAGGCTATTTTTGGAATACTGCGTGCAATTCTGGTCTCCCTTCTATAGGAAAGATGTTGTGGAACTTGAAAAGGTTCAGAAAAGATTTATGAGGATGTTGCCAGGGTTGGAGGGTTTGAGCTATATGGAGAGGCTGAATAGACTGGGGCTATTTTCCCTGGAGCGTCAGAGGCTTATAAAGGTTTATAAAATCATGAGGGGCATGGATAGTGTGAATAGCCAAGGTCTTTTCCCAGGGGTAGGGGAGTCCAAAACTAGAGGGCATAGGTGTAAGGTGAGAGGGGAAAGATTTAACGGGCACCTAAGGGGCAACTTGTTCATGCAGAGGGTGGTGTGTCTATGGAATAAGCTGCCAGAGGGAGTGGTGTAGGCTGGTAAAACTACAACATTTAAAAGTCATCTGGATGGGTATATG
The DNA here is from genome assembly GCF_021869965.1 of Rhincodon typus. Classification (NCBI taxonomy): domain Eukaryota; kingdom Metazoa; phylum Chordata; class Chondrichthyes; order Orectolobiformes; family Rhincodontidae; genus Rhincodon; species Rhincodon typus. The sequence goes on along the minus strand of NW_025965718.1, from coordinate 28,697 downwards.
ATTTGGAAGGGTTTAGAGGGATATAGGCCGAATGCTTGCACATGCGATTAGATTAATTTAGGATATCTAGTCGGCATGGATAAGTTGGACCGAGGGGTCTGTTTCCGTGCTGTTCAGCTTCTATGACTCTCTAACTCTATAATGAAATAAGTCCTCGAATCAGGCCATTATTAAACAAAGCTCTCTATGCCAATGAAGTTATTTTGCACAATTCATTTACAAACAGTGCTTAGCTAATTGTAAGTATTTAATGACTTTTTTTCAACACTTCTTATTTCTATGTGATTTATGCAAGTTCATAGTCGAGAGAATAGAAAGACTGTAAATGAAAACATGCACTTAGCAGGAATTTGTGATGTGGACAATTAATGAATTGTCCATAAAATGTTGTAAACTATTTTTTACCGGCCTTCTAAATTAAAAGGCATTAATTCATTAACACAATTCCTTTAATCAGCAAAGCACTTACATTTCGACTTTATCTCTGTAATCTTAGTAACTCATAAATCTTGCTGCTGCTGCAATTTGCAGTAAAACATGATGGTAATAAAAAAATTGTTTTTAAAGCAACTAATGATTCATAAAGCCATGAATCCAGTACATTTGCAACACTTTTTACCAGTCACAAATAATGTGACATAAATGGTGTGCTAAATATTTATCTATGAGATGAAAAGTCACACTGAGTTGAGGTTAAAAGCACAGGAAATAAAATGTTACATTCAGATCCTTAAATTGATTCATACATTTGTTTAACCTAAGTCTTTAGGTAACAAATTTAAATAATACATTAGTAACGTATATATTAATTCAGAAACTGGATGCAGGAAAACTTCCATTGGTCCAGAAAATGCTGGAAACTCATCCAGAAACTATTGGCTGCATGAAGTGACAATTTATTGCTGCTCAGACTCTAGGTGATCCATCACGTCAGAACAATGTACTTCTGTAAGTGACTGGGATTGATTTTGTATTATCTAGCTGTCCACCACTCATTGCCTTGTGCTGCAGAAGTCTCCCGTACAGTTATTGGAGACTTTGCTATCGTTTCAGACGTAAGTTTTATTTATTGTCTATAGATACGCTTTTTCAATACACTGTTTTGTGAATAAATAAACTCAATTTACTGGAGTGTACATTTATAAAAAGATATTTTGTACACAGTTTAAATAGACTCTGTTTGCTGAGTAAATAGACTGTTATGAAATAGACTATGACTTACAAGTCCTGCTGTATGTGTAAGACGTTTTTCTATTAAACAATTTACAGTGTTCAGACTTATGGAACAAACAATTTAAGACAAAAATTTCTGGAATAAATTCCACTGATTTAAAAATCAGCAAGGGATTACATGACCGTACTGTCACATGGTAATCTCAGGTTACATGCAAATATGCACAGAGCTATCCTTTTGCTTTAAACTCAAGAGACCATAAACAAAAACCTCATACATACAAGCATTAGAAAGTGGTCAGTGACTTGACATTGCACCTTGACTTGCAACTGACAAAATTGCCTTTGGCTGCTGCAGTGAGTGCTCTTTTACAACATATGTTCTATTTTTATTTTCCAAAATAAGGCTCGGATATTGTATTGACAGAACTTCTTGTACTATGAAAAATCTCCAATAAATAAAATACCCAATGAGATATCAAGTCTTTTGTTTAAACCATGGAGTTAAAGCTATCTGTCATGTTCTGTTCTTTATCAATATGAGTTGTGGTAGGGAGTGGTTTCCTAATTCCATTGTATCAGACTTTGATCAGATAACACCCCTCAGCAAACCATAGTCTGGAGATGTCCTTGCATTAATAGGCCTTTTTCTCAGTCATTGATGATACAGATTTGAAAATTGCTGAAAAGAGAGATGCATTTCTGAAGGTTTTCATCTTGTACTCATAAGGTCAAACAGAGAATGTCAGATATCCAACAAGGTATATCACTGGAGAAGAAGTCCTTATTGTTTGATCAGTTGAAAACAGAAATTGCTGGAAAAACGCAGCAGGTCTGGCAGCATCTGTGGAGAGAAATCAGAGTGAATGTTTCGGGTCCAGTGGCAACAGTTAGGAAAGTGTTGGTATTTATGTGGAAAATGTGGGCTGGGGGCTGGGGGCATAGGTGGGAGGACAGTAAACAGTGGGCGGAGATCCTCCATTTCTGTCACATCTGTTCTGATTATGCCAACTTTGAAAAGGGGTCCTCCGAAATGTCTACCTTCTTCCTCGACCAAGGATTCCCCAGCAGTGTAGTTGACAGGGCCCTCAGCCGGGTCTGACCTATTCCTACACTTCGGCCCTCATTCCCTTTCTCCCCTCCCACAACAGCAATAGGGTCCCCCTTGTCCTCACCTACCATCCCACTAGCACCCATATTATTAGCTGCCATTTCTGCTACCTCCAGCAGGATGCTACCACCAGACACACATTCCCCTCCCTTCCTTTGTCAGCCTTCTGCAGAGACCATTCCCTCCGGGACATCCTGTTCCAGTCATCTTTCACTCCCAACACCCCCCACAGCCCCATGATCCCTTCCACTGCAATTGCAGAGAGTGTTTACCTCCTCCCTCCTCAGTATCCAAGGGCCCAAACACACCTTCCAGGTAAAGCAGCAATTTACCTGCACCTCATACAATCTAGTCTGCTGCATTTGCTGCTCACGATGCTGTCTCCTCTACATTGGGGAAATGAAGCGTAGACGGGGTGACTGCTTCGCAGAACAACTACATTCTGTCCACAAAAAAGTTATCTGTGACTTCAACACACCATTGTGTTTCCCAGTTTACATCTCGGTCTCAGGCTTGGTCCAGTGAAGTTTGAAGGGCAGTGCTTCATTTTCTGCTAGGGAACTCTGTAGCCTTCTGGACTTGATAGTATTGAGTTCAACAGATTTAGGGCTTGAAGCACTTTCTCCCATAGAATCATAGAATCTTTAGTAGACAGATAGAGGCCATTTGGCCCCTTGAGTTTGCATCGATCCTCAGAAGAGCATCCCACCCACCATGCCCTTACTCTAACCCCCACACACCAGGCCTTGTCATCACATGGGCTGCTACCACACACAATCCATTGCCAGCTACTAATAGTCGCTGTTGGCAGCTGTTCATTCTCCCAGACTGACCTCTACCCAGTCCTTTGCCTGTGCAAATGTTTTTTTCTCTCTCTTCGAGCTCTATCTTCACCTATCCTTTACTCTCCCCCTTCCCCCACCCTATCTTCTGCATAAATACCAATCTTTTCCTAAAGAGTCACTGGACCTGAAACATTAATTCTGATTTCTGCCAGACCTGCTGAGTTTTTCCAGCAATTTCTGTTTTTGTTTCTGACTTCCAGCATTCGCAGGTCTTTCAGTTTTTTTTTTGTTTGGTCAGTCAACTCTGATTGTTGAAGGTGTTGCCATGGAGAAAGCAACAGGGATAAACCCAGGGTAATAAAGACAAAAATATATTCTGGACAATCATTTTTTAGCCTCTTAGGTGATTGAAGTCAATCTAGGAGATCTCATGGACCATATAAAAATACTGCAATCTCTGACTCAGCCAAGAACCATATTTTTAAAAATTTGTTCTTAGGATGTGGGTGTCGCTGACTGGGCCAACAATTATTACTCATCCCTAAATGTCCAGAGGGCATTTAAGAGTCAACCATAGCTGTGAGTTTGGAGTCACATATAGATCATAACAGATAAGGATGACAGATCTCCTTCTCTAGTGGAAATTATTGAACAAGATGGACCTTTACAGTAATCAACACTAATTACATTGTCACCATTAGATTAGCTTTTCATTTCATTTTTAAAAATTGAATTCAACTTTCACCATCTGCCATGGTGGGATTCAAACCCATGTCCCTAGAACATTAGCCTGGGGTTCTGGATTACTGGGCTAGTGACACTACTGCTAAACCTTCACCTTCCCTGATAACCTTGCCAGTATTTAGTGACAAAATAACCTGCTCTTAGTCCTTTAATGGTTTGGTTATATGAACATAATGTAAGAAAAAGGCGCAGAGATAGGTCATTTTGACCGTCAAATCCAAGAGGCAATTCTGGCTAATCATCTACCTCAACTCCACTTTTCCAAGATCTCCCCAAATGCTCTAATGCCGTGATACCCCAAAATCTATCCAACTCTCTCTTGAATCTCCTCACTGACTCTGTACCTACAGGTCTCTGGGGTGGAGAATTCCAAAACTCTGTGCTTTTCAAGGGTGTCTAAAAATAAGTCATCTGCCTTCTTTTAACGTCTATAAATATGGATCTTTATGCGAATGTATAATGACATAACTTAAGATCAAAACAATCTCAGTGACCTCTTTAATTACTTTCGAAATTCACCTTTAAGCAGCTTTAGTTCATTTTGTAGGGGTTTCTGTAGCCAATGGAGCCTCCAGCATTTAATTTTTCATCTTGATGGCTCTGGAGAGTTTGCTGTATTTGATTTTCACAAGCCTGATGATTTTACATGACAAATCCCTCTGCTATAATACAAAACGTTCTGGAAAGTCAAAGCTACTTTCTCAAAATGCCATGAAACACCACCTTGCAGCCTAGCTATAGTCAGTTCTCACTGATCAATTTAAAATAAAATGGATGGTTGCTTTTTTTCATCATTAAGGGAAATGCTATATGCTCTCTTCACACTGAAGGGATGTTGTTGTCTGTTTCAGTTTGTTTGACACCCCTGTTTCCTTTCAAACACAGTGATAAAAAGCTTTTAATTTTGAACAAGGTGCTACTGATTGCAAATTAATCAGGATGCAGCCCTAATTAACAAACCACAGTGTTGAAATTTAGATCAGCTACAAAAATGGTTCCAGGGATTACAGTAATACAAATAAAGGTGAAGTTAGGGTTCCTCTCCATACAGCAAAGGAGGTTAAGAGGGGATTTGATGGGGTATTTTCGAATCCTGAAGGCGTGAGACAGATAAAGATAAATTGTCTTTGGTTGATTACCAAAGAACACCAATGGAAAGTGATAGGCAAAAGAGCCAGAGGTGACATTAGGAAACTTTTTTTCCCCGTAATGGAGTGGGTTACCCAATAGGCTGGTGGAAATGGGTTCAATCCTGGCTTGCCGAAGGGAATTGAAGTAGAAAATAAGTGTCGGGGGTATGGGGAAATAGCTCTGTAGTGAGACTACAAGGTGTAGAGCTGGCTGAACACAGCAGGCCGGGCAGCATCAGAGGAGCAGGAAAGCTGACGTTTCAGG
>NW_025965718.1:22353-22989 GCF_021869965.1 Rhincodon typus | reverse complement strand
CAAAATGTTTGTTTATTTGCAGATACATTCTATTTTGTTCAAAAAACGCACAATTTGTAGTCACAGTCAGGCAGCGGGGCATCTTATCAATTCCAGCTTTTGGAATAAAACCGGCCTGATTCCAGCTTAAAACTATGAGACAGATTCTGAATGAAACCTCATACCTACAATTCAGTATCTGAACTGAGATGTCACATTTTGTATATTCCTACAGCTCTGCCTGATTGACTTTACAAGCACTTTACACTCCGTTTAACACTCTTGGTCACCTGCAGGGATTTATCATCTGACACTCCATTCACACCAACTGTATGATCTTTTTATCTCTCTGCCCTTGATCTCAGTCTGCGTATAAACTCTACGTCTGTGCTCTGCTCTTTGACTGTGCCTGACGAAAGGGGTGCGCTCCAAAAGCTTGCGTCATTCCAAATAAACCTGTTGGACTACAACATGGTGTCATGTGACTTCTGACTTTGTCCATTTCAATAATAAAAACCAAAAGAACTGCGGATGCTGTAAATCAGGAACAAAAACAGAAGTTGCTGGAAAAGCTCAGCAGGTCTGGCAGCATCCGTGAAGAAAAAAATCAGAGTTAATGTTTCGGGTCCAGTGACCCTTCCTCAGAACAGTTCTGAG
>NW_025965718.1:18761-21853 GCF_021869965.1 Rhincodon typus | reverse complement strand
GAAACGTCAGCCCCCTCTGCTCCTATGATGCTGCTTGGCCTGCTGTGTTCATCCAGCCCCGCACCTTGTTGTCTCACAATCAAAAAATGTTGACTTTGTAGCTGTTTTGCAATCCTGCACAGCTTGAATGTCTGTCTGTTTTTGGAATAGCTAGCTACTTTGCTTGTTGTTTGTGGTGGTAATGTAATTGATTCTTCATGGTTGTCCAGAGGAGTAATGTTCACTAAATCAAAATTTTAATTTGAATTGCAGAAATAGTATAATTTTTTTATTGTCTGGGCTCGCATCCTTGCTTTGTGTCACGCTCATAGGAAACCGATCCTTTGGTCCAACTTGTCCATGCCAACTAGGTTTACCAAACTATGCTAGTCCCACTTGTTTGCATTTGGCTCATATCTCTCTAAATCTTTCCTATTCATATACCTGTCCTTTAAATGTTGTATCTGTACTTGCCTCTGGCAGTTCATCTCACATATACATCACCATCTGTGTGGAAAAAGTTGCCCCTTGAGTTTCTTTTAAATCTTTTCCCCTCACCTTAAACCTGTGCCCTCTAATTTTGGACTCCCCCATTCTAGGAAAAATACTGTTAGCTATTCACCTTATCTATGCTCCTCATGATCTTGCAACCCTCTCTAAGGTGACCCCTCAACTTCCGACACTCCAGGGGTTTAAAAAGTCCCAGGTTTTCTAGCCTCTTTTTAGATTTGGCATGTGACAAACTTGTTTATATCAGACAATTGTATGACTGACTTGTAATGAGCAATGTATATCTTCAGTTAACTGTTGCATTTATCTTCCTGCAATGTTTGACGTGCTTGGGTGAACCCTCAAGATTTACATCCTTGTAAATCTTTTCTGCACCCTTTCCAGTTTAAGAACATCCTTCCTCTAGCAGAGTGACCAAAACTGTAAGCAGTCCTCCAAAAGTGGTCTTCCAATGTCCTGTACAGCCACAACATGACGCCTGAACTCCTATAATTGATGCTCTGACCAATGAATGTGATTAGATGTGAGGAAATCTTAATTCTCTGATACAACTGTCAGTCTTTGGAAGTCTGTGGAAGTAATTCCTGGACATTGGATTATGGGGTAGGCTGGGTGAAGACTGGAGCAGCAGGTTTGAGCTCAAAGAAGCTTTCCTCATGGAATGCTTTGGTGCAAAACAAGTCCAACTTGACCCATGTCTGTACCATCTCTTTGCCATTTCAAATTTAATTTCATGCCCAACCTTTTTCCACAGACCTGGAATTTTTAGTCTTGTTGCAACAAGAGTAATTGCTTTTTTGTTTGAGTTGTTAAATTGCTTATGAAGCAGTAAGTACTTTGGGGAAATATCTGTTTTGATGAGGTGGTAGTGGTTCCAAATTTAAAGTCATTTTGTTCCTGAATTGTAATGTTATTTTTGCAGCTGAATGCAGATCATTTTTAACTCTTTAAAGTCTAGTGCTTATGTACCAGATTCATGTGACATGTAGAAAGACTGACTTTCATTAATAAAATGAAGTACTCATTAGCCTATGTTTGGTAACTGAGTTGATTTGCTTTTCATAGCCTGAAAGACGGCACTTTTTTTTAAATTGACAGATGACCTGTACATACAGCAAGCTGCTGTGTTTATTGAAGATGCAATACAGGTCTGTCCTCATCACTTATTTTATTTTAAAAAATGAGGTTTTCCATGTTTTTACTCTGTAAATTAATGGTTCCTCAAATAAAATCAGTTCTGTTGCTTTATGAAAATTTCAATACCTGTTTAGATTTGGCATGTGACAAACTTGTTTATATCAGACAATTTATGACTGACTTGTAATGAGCAATGTATATCTTCAGTTAACTGTTGCATTTATCTTCCTGCAATGTTTGAGGTGCTTGGGTGAACCCTAAATGATTATTCAGTTTAAATAGATACCACATTTTACCCACTAATCACACCAGTGCTCACAGGAGAGATTATTGTTGTCGTTGCCTTAATTTTTAAAGTTAATCTTTGTGCTGCATCTTAAGGGAATTGTCATTTTGATTTGTATTTGGTTATTAATTCAGAGGCAATGGACATTCTCATTGTTTTTAAATGTTTGTTTGCATCTTTGCCAAAATCAGCTAACACTGGATTTATAAATTAAATTTCTGTAATACAACTACTATCCCTTTGCAGGTGTTCAACCTGTGTGTAAACAGGGTATATAAAATGATGACAAATATTTATTCAAATGTATTACTGCTTATTCAAAGATTATTTTATCATAAAACTATGGAAGTAATAAAATCTGCACATAGCACTGTAGCTGGTTTTGCAGGAATAGATGCATGAAATTTCAATGGTAGCATAATGCATTTAATAGAAGTGGAAGGAAGTAGTGAAAGTGATGATTAAAGCAAAAGAAAGCTTGCAGTCTGTTCTTAATACAATGCCTACCATTTTCCTGTGTCCCATGAGTGTCCTACCAATGGATTAATGTTCAAACTGAGTGTTAATTTATGGACAAAAACAAATATTTGTGCATTGCCATGACCTGGAAGTATGATTTTTTTTTTTTGTTTCTCGCTCTGCAGATGAGCACAGCTCCAATGACATTCAAGAAGCTTGACATTATCCAGAACAAAACAGCCCATTTGATTCACACTACATTCTCTTAAACATTCTCTCCCTCGACTGCTGAACTGCCACAGCAGCAGTGTGTACCATATGCAAGATGCACTGTAGTAAAATAAGGAACATGGACGGTATCTTCCATGCCATTTTCCTCCACTACCTACAAAGACAGGTGCAGCAGCTACATGGGAGTGCCATCTGCAAGCTCCTCTTCAAGCCACTCTGCGTTCTGACTTGGAAATAATATCAAATAAATCAGCATTTTCTCAGTGCTGGGTCAAAAATTCCAGAGTTCCCTCCTTCACTGTGGATGTCTTGATTGGCAGAGTTTCAAGAAGATAGCTCAAAGCATCTCTTTCCAAGGGGAGATAGTAGAGATCTGCTGATGCTGGAGAATCTGAGATAACAAGGTGTAGAGCTGGATGAACACAGCAGGCCAAGCAGTCTCCGAGGAGCAGGAAAGCTGATGTTTCGGGTCTAGACCCTCCTTCAGAAA
>NW_025965718.1:11985-18261 GCF_021869965.1 Rhincodon typus | reverse complement strand
ACCCTTTTTCTGAAGAAGGGTCCTGACCCGAAACGTCAGCTTTCCTGCTCTTCTGGTGCTGCCTGGCCTGCTGTGTTCCTCTCTTGTATCAAAAACAAAGTTGCTGGAGAAGCTCAGCAGGTTTGGCAGCATCTGTGAAGGAAAAACAGAGTTAACATTTTGGGTCCAGTGACCCTTCCTCAGAACTGAAATGTATACTGAGATTTTTTTCTACCTTAAAGGCGTTACATAAATCACATATTTGTAATTATAATTGGAAGATTGTCATTTGTAAAATTATAAACCACAAATTATCCAAACACTTTTGCCACTAGAAACAGCAAGTACGAGAGACCTTTCCATTGTATTGTGAGGTTGGCTAAACAATAAAACAAATTAATTCTCAGAAATATAATTCACTCAGAAATCTGCTCAGAGTGGAATTATATTTGCAAGAAACTGGAATTTGCAGAGACCAGAAACACATTTATATTCACAGGAATCTGTCAACAAATACACTGAGATTGCCAGATATCTGCAGAGACCAGGATTACACTGGGATTGATCGGAAACTGCGAGGTCTAGGATCACACTGGGTTTGACTGGAATCTGCAGAGACCAACCAGGATCAGAGTGGGCTTGAATGGAATCTGCAGGGACCAACATTAGGGTGGGATTGACTGGAATCTGTGGGGACTTTTTTTTATAACAAAAATATGCTTTATTCATAAAATATCTTTACATGCATACATAGTCACTTAAGCAGTTTGGTTCTGTATAATAGCATTTGAAGAAAAAAACAAACATTGGAGTTTGACCCTATCTGGCAAACAAACCAAAGGCATTTCTTAATCGTACAAGACTATATTTACATATAATTGAGGCACCAGGAGGGTCTGATAACTGAATGGACCCCCATTTAACTTCAGCAGAAAGACCTTAGATGGTGGTCTTTCCCCACTACACCTTGGTGACAGCTGCCCCAAGCTTTAGTGCCTCCCTCAGCACGTAGTCCTGGAACTTGGAATGTGCCAGAAAGCAACACTCGGTCAAGGTCAACTCCTTGCTCTGGAAGGCCAACCACTGAGTTGATGGTCCTCCAGGTGTCAATGTTTGTCTCAGTATGTGTCCCAGAGAACAGCTGTAGAGCACAGAGTCCTGGAGCTACTTGGGATGAACCATGACAAAAACCATGGCGTCTCCCTTCAGACCTTCTTTGCAAAGCTACATTCTAGCAGGGAATGCGTGACAGTCTCTAAACCCCTACACAGTTGCTCCGAGGGCAGTGTGCAGTCTGCAGTGAATCTGGGCATACATGAAGGATCTCACAGGTACTGCACTTCTCACCACCAGCCAAGCGATGTCTTGGTGCTTGTTGGAAAGTTCTGGTGATGAGGCATTTTGCCAAATGACTTTGACAGTCTGCTCAGGGAACAACCCGATAGGATCCACCCTCTCCTTCTTTCACAGCGTCTTGAGGATGCCATGCGCTGACAATTTCCGGATGGACTTGTGGTGAAAGATGTTTTTCTTTGCAAATTTCTCCATAAAGGACAGGTGATAAGGAACGTTCCAATTACCTGGAGTGTTCCCAGTTGCTGAGGCCAGTCCCATTCTTCGCAACACCTGGGAGGGGACCGGAGCTTTGCGGGGGGAGGGGGCAAGTAGAACCATAGTACATAGTGACACTTGATGTTTGTGTACTGAGGGCTTATGCTCAGCTTGATGCAGTCGCACAACACCCACCCCCCACCCCTCACCTTATCCAGAACTTTGTACATGGTGCCCCTGCTGACACCATGCATCTTAGACCTCCAGATGAAGTGGATGATGGCTTGGGTGACTACAACAACACAGATTCTGGGAATAGGGCAGACCTGCACCACGCACATCAGAGTACATCACACCTGATGAGCAGGTTTTTGCCCATAGTGGAGAGGGAGCGGTGCTACCAAAGGCCCGGTTTCTGCCTCACTTTGGTGATGAACTCTTCCCAAGCTTTTGTGCATGCCCTGCCCTCTCTAAAGCATATTCCCAGCACCTTCAGGTAATCTGTCCTGGCAGTGAAGGGGATAAAGAATCAGACAGTCCAGTTCCTAAAGAACATGGACTGACACTTGCACTGATTTACCTTGGCTCCTGAGGCCAGTCTGAACTGGTCACATCTATTCACGAATCTGCACACTGACATTGGATCCGAGCAGATAACAGTGATATTAGCCATGAACAGGGAGGCTTTGACCTGCAGACCTCTACTGCCTGGAATTGTCACCTCCCTCAGGCTTGCATCTTTCCTGATAGACTCAGCATACACAAACAAGGCAAGACAGAGAGTGGCAGCCCTGTCCGACACCAGGTCTGATTAGGAGGTTTTCCAATTCCCACCCAGTGATTGAGACTGCACGATGTAGAAACATGGAAACATAAAAGATAGGAGCAGGAGGAGGCCATTCAGCCATTCGAGCCATTCTTCATGATCATGGCTGATCATCCAACTCAATAGCCTAATCCTACTTTCTCCCCATAACCTTTGATCCCATTCGCCCCAAATGTTATATCTAGTCATCTGTTGAATACATTCAATGTGTTGGCATCAACTACTTCGTGTGGTAATGAATTCCACAGGCTCACCCCTCTTGGGGTGAAGAAATGTCTCCTCATCTGTGTCCTAAATCGTCTACCCCAAATCCTCATACCGTGACCCTTGGCTCTGGACACACCCACCATCGGGAACATCCTCCCTGCATCTACCCTGTCCAGTCCTGTTAGAATTTTATAAGTCTTTATGAGATCCCCCCTCATTCATCTGAACTCTAGTGAAAACAATCCCAACCTAGTCAATCTCTCCTCATACATCAGACCTGCCATCCCTGGAATCAGCCTGATAAACCTTCACTGCACTCCCTCGAGAGCAAGAGCATCCTTTCTCTGAAAAGGAGACCAAAATTGCACACAATATTCCAGGTGTGGCCTCACAAAGGCTCTGTATAACTGCAACAACACATCCCTGCTCCTGTACTCGAAACCTCTCGCAATGAAGGCCAATACATGTACTATTACTACTGATGTTTGTTTAAAGCAGTTGGATCCAGTTGCAGATTCTTTCCCCAAAGCCCATTTTGGTGAGCATGTCTCACGTGCAGGTGTGTGATATCCTGTCAAAGGCCTTCTCCTGGTCCAGGCTGATGAGGCAGGCATCCATCCCCCTATCCTGCACGTAGGCAATTGTATCCCTGAGGAGCATGAGGCTCTCAGTCCTGCCTACTACAGCACAGGTTTAGTTGGGGTGAATCACTGATCCCAGAGCAGATCTGACCTAATTGACAATGACCTTAGACAGGGTTTTACAATCCACATTTAACAGTGAAATTGGTCACCGATTTCTAATTTCACCCATCTCTCCCATCTACTTGTAGATGAGGGTGATGATACTTTCGTCATGCATTTGCACATGCTACCTGTCAGAAGCATACGTCATATACCTCCGGCAGGTCCTGGCCTATCAAGTCCCACAGAACTGGACACAACTCAGCCGGTAAGCTGTCACTTCCAGGAGTTTTATTCCTTTCTAAGGACTCAAGGGCCTTTGTCAGCTCATCCAGACATAATGGCTGTCCCAACCTCTCCCATGTGCTGTTGTCTAAGAATCGGTGATAGAGGACAGGAATGGCTGGGAGGCCGCACTGTCTGTGGGCTTTGTCTCACACAGTCTGGCATAAAAGGATTTGCAGATCCTCAGGATATCAGACTGAGATGTCATTACTGAACCATCTTCTTCCTTCAGGCTGTGAGCACAGAGCTTGTCTTGTGGACCTTCCTGGAAGAAGAAACGCAAGCACATCTCGTCCTACTCCACAGTGCTGACCCTGGACCAGAAGATTATCTTGGAAACATCTGAGGCTTGCTGGCTCTTCACCTCCTGGAGATCCTCTATGATGTTGACCATCGTCATCTGCAGGAGTAGATTCTGCATGCTTTTCTGGAGTTTGGACAGTTTTCCCCTGTCTCAGTCCCCTTCAGGACACCTTTGAGAATGTTCCCCTTGACTGTTTCCCACCAGTCTGCTAGAGACCCCAAGAAGGGCTTCGTGGTTCTCCGACCTGCGTAATCCCTTTTGACTTGAATGTGCAGACCAAGATCACACTGAGATCGATTGCAAACTGCAAGACCAGTATCAGACTGGGATTGTCTGAGATCTGCAGGGACCAGGGTCGCAGTGGGATTGGCTATTCATCAAGACCATCAGTGATCCTCCAGGGTCCAGTCTTCATGCTGCGATCCATTTGGGCGGGCCGGTTCCGCCCCTTGTGCCCTTCCCTGCTCTGCGATTGGTGAAGGCCTGAAATCAAATTTGCATCGTGGAATGTGATTGGTTTGTGGCTGTGATTGACAGGGATCCGGGAGGGTCGGAACGGAGCCGGCGTCAAACAAAAATTGGGCAAAACCGGGAGAATGAAGGTGAACGATCAATGAAAAGACAGTTTCAAGATCATCAGGACACGGGCGCTCAATACGCTTTAAATGTATTTGTAGGGCAGGAGTTCGGCGAAGAGACGGTGACTCCTGAGTTTTACAATTGCAGTAATTTTATTTTTACAATAAAAAGACATTCCCAGATAACAGGAGAGGGGCGATAGTTCTGCCTTCCCTCTGATATTTTCCTGAAATATCTGAAAGTGAACGGACGGGAGTTTTGGGGGAAAAAAAAGTTTTTCTCTTTTTAAGTTCGGTAGAAGCTTTGAATTGGTAATTGGAAAATACCTTTGGTAGGGGAGAGGAAGGAAAAAGAAACCTTGTTTAAACAGAAAGCAGGAGGATTCGCTGCGGAATTTGGAGCGAGTTGTATAATCCTCACACAGGGGTTAAAAAAGAAAGAGGGTAAAACTCAGCGCTTTATGTGGTGAAGAAAATAAAAGAAGAGTTGGAAAGCGAACCCCATCGTAGCGGAATTGGCCAGGAGTTGTGCAAACATTTCCAAAGCTGCACAATGGCCGGATTGTACAACCCGACCCTGAAGACGCTTGAAGATCTGACACTGGACTCAGGCTATGGAGCTGGGGATTCCTGCAGGTCGCTCAGTCTCTCCTCTTCCCGATCCAACTCGCAGGCCCTGCAGTCAGCTCACCGCGGGAACTGGTGGTACCTGTCCGGATCCATGAACAGCCGCAACAACAGCTGGGACACTGTCAACACGGTGCTGCCCGAAGAGCCGGAGCTCGGCGACATCTTCTCCAAATGTCCCCGGCTCCCGGAGCTGGAGGAGTTCCCCTGGACCGAGGAGGACGTGGGCAAGCTGCTGCGGAAAGGGCGAGCCGCCGGGGAGAGTGGCAAACTCTTCTCGCTGGAAGCCGTCAGGCGCCTGTCGCTGTTGCTCAGGAGGGCTCTTCTCCGGGTCTCCAGGGAAGCCCAGAGGCTCAGTGTCGTCCACTGCAAATGCACCAAGTTCGAGATCCAGAGCGCCATCCGGCTCGTCCTGTCCTGGTCCCTGTCCGAGAGCTGTGTCTCCGCTTCAGTGAAAGCCCTGTCTCTCTACAACATGAGCGCTGGGGACAGGCTGCGGAAAAGCAAGAGTTCCAGGTACCTCCTGCAGATTTTTCTTTTTGTGTGTGTACTTGTTTCAAAAGCGTGCACTGATCAGTCCTGCTGTAAAATAGTCGCTAAGCACAAAGTCAGTTGTCTGTACAGCCACCCCCCCCCCCCCCCCCCGCTGTTTTCAAAGCTTTGAGTGAAATGAGTTGGGTTGTAGTTTCTGGGAATTCCCAATTGAATTGGCAAACACACAGAGGCCATGAGAAAGGTGGGTGGGCAAAATGGAAATGTTGCACTGATTTGTTTCGCGAAAATCTACTTTATTCATACAATCTAAAAACACATACGGAATTGGACATTACATTTACAATTTAATTTGCTTTTTTTGTTGCAACTTTTCTCCATTGAGCATGTTGCAGTCTTGGCTGCCTCAATCTAATTGGACTACGCGTGACATTACTACATGCACTCATTGACAAGCGTAAGCCTGTAGTAGTGTCCCTGCCTCGGGCCAGGAGACCTGGTTCAAGTCTCTGCTAGAAGTGTGTCATAATGTCTCTGAGATCGTAGGAACTGCTGATGCTGGAGAATCTGAGATAACAAGGTGTAGAGCTGGATGAACACAGCAGGCCAAGCAGAATCAGAGGAGCAGGGAAGCTGACGTTTCGGGTCGAGACCCTCCTTCAGAAATGGGGAAAGCTCTTCTATCCGCCTCCCCCTCTCTCCCTATTTATTTCAGAATCCCCTCCCCCATTTCTGAAGAAGGGT
>NW_025965718.1:6478-11485 GCF_021869965.1 Rhincodon typus | reverse complement strand
GAAACGTTAGCTTTCCTGCTCCTCTGATGCTGCCTGGCTTGCTGTGTTCATCCAGCTCTACACCTTGTTATCTCAGATTCTCCAGCATCGGCAGTTCCTACTATCTCCTTCACCACCATTTTCTGTCTCCTACCGTCAAGCCAATTTTGTATCTAATTGGCAAGTTCACACCTTATCCTGTGTAATCTAACTTTACTGATAGACTACCATGCAGAACCTTGTTAAAGACTTTAATGAAGTCCATTAAATAATGTCTACTGCTCTGCCCTCATCAACCTTTTTGATTACTTCCCCAGAAGAACTCAATCAGGTTTGTGAGACTTGATTTCCTTCTCACAAAACCATGCTGATTGTCCCTAATCAGTCCTTGCCTCCAAATGCATGTAAATCCTATCTTTCAGAATCACCTCCAACATCTTGCCCACCACCGATGTCAAGCTCACAGGTCTATAGTTTCCAGGCTTCTCCTTATAGCCTTTCTTAAATCACTTTATAATTTTCCATACTGGTGCAAAATCAATACTTCAACAAAGGTGGGCAGCACGGTGGCTAACAGTGCTAGGTACATGGGTTTGATCCCAGCCTCGGGCGACCGTCTGTGTGGAGTTTGCACATTCTTCCCATGTCTACATGGGTTTCCTCCCACAGTCCAAAGATGTACAAACTAGGTGGATTGGCCATGTTAAATTGCCCATTGTGTCTCGGGTGGGAAATGCAGGGATGGGGTGGGATGCTCTTCTGAGGGTTGGTTTGGACTCAATTGGCTGAATAGCCTGCTTCCACACTATAGGGATTCTCTGAAGATTTTAAGATATAATCGGAATTAAGGTTGAATTGATCAGCCTTTATTTCTGTTGAACTTTACTTGACAATTGCAGGATCAGATATTCAGACTGCATAACACTGAGAATGATCTTTACTTGCAACTTGACAACAATGAAACAGAACTTTATAATAAATATAAGTAGTCTTCAATAGATTACAGGTTATTCATAGTTCTCTTTTGATCTCTTCACCACAGACGTGGTATAGAGGTATAGGTAGAAAATGGACAGAGAATGTGAAAAACTAGTACAGGGATTTAGGGTGGAAGCTGAACAAACAGGGTAGTTATCGCTGGATTACTATCAGTGCCACGTGATAATGAGGTAAGAAATAGGGAGAGAGTGCAGCTAAACATGTGGCTACAGGGCTGGTGAAGGAGGGAGGGAGGGAGGGCTTCCATTATGTGGATAATTGGAGCACATTCTGGGGAAGGTGGGACCTGTACAGTAAGGACGGGTTGCACCTGAAGCGGAAGGGCACAAATATCCTGGGAGGGAGGTTTGCACGAGCTATACGGGATGGTTTAAACTAGATTGGCAGGGGGTGGGGAACCAGATTTATAATTCAGAGGATGAGGTATTCAGCCTTCCAACAGACACAACAGGGAGTGAGATTGTTAATAAAAAAATGCAGTTGATGGAGCATAATTGTGGACACGGAGACGGTTTGAAGCGTGTATACTTCAATGTTAGAAGTATCAGAAATAAGGCACGTGAACTTAGAGCATGGGTCAGTACTTGGAACTACGATGTTGTGGCCATTACGGAAACTTGGGTAACTCAGGGACAGGAATGGTTGTTGGAAGTTCCAGGATTTAGATGCTTTCACAGAAATAGGGAGGCTGGTAAGAGAGGCGGGAGAGTGGCATTGCTAGTCAGGGCTAGTATAGCAGCTACTGAAAGGCAGTTTGAGAATGATATGTCTACAGAGTCAGTTTGGGTTGAGATCAGGAACAAGAAAGGAGCAGTCACTTTGCTGGGGGTTTTTTACAGAACCCCTAATAGTTGCAGAGGAGTGGAGGAGCGGATTGGGAGGCAGATACTGGAAAGGTGCAGAAGTCACAGGGTTGTAGTCATGGGTGACTTCAACTTTCCAAATATTGATTAGAAACTTTTTAGTTGTAATAGTTTAGATGGAACAGATTTTGTCCAGTGTGTTCAGGAAGGATTCCTGACACAGCATGTAGATAGACCAACACGAGGAGAGGCCACTTTGGATTTGGTGCTTGGCAATGAACTGGGCCATGTATTAGACCTGTTGGTAGGAGAGCATTTTGGCGGTAGTGATCATAGCTCTGTTACTTTTACAATAGTCATGGAAAAGGATAGGTACATATAGCAGGGTAAGGGTTATAATTGGGGGAAAGGTGATTATAATTCTGTTAGGCAAGAACTGAGTAACATAAAATGGAAACAGATACTGTCAGGAAGAGCACTATAGAAATGTGGAGATTGTTTAAGGAATGCATACTGTGTGTGCTTGATATGTTTACCCCCAGCAGGCAGGGAAGATGCGGTCGAGTGAGGGAGCCTTGGTTCTTAAGAGAGGTCGAACGATTAGTTAAAAGGAAGAAGGACGCTTATATAAGTTTTAGGAAACAAGGATCGGAAAAGGCTCTAGAGGGATACAAGTTAGCCTGGAAGGAGCTGAAGAAAGGGCTTAGGAGAGCTATAAGGGGGCATGAGAAACCCTTTGCAGATAGGATCAAGGAAAACCCCAAGGCTTTTTACACGTACATGAGGAATAAGAGAATGACCAGAGAGAGGGTAGGGCCGATCAAGGATTGTAAAGGGAATTTGTGCACAGAGCCTAAACAGATAGGAGAGGTCATTAATGAATACTTTTCTTCCGTATTCACAACTGAGAGGGACCTAGTTATAGAGGAGGACAGTGTGAAACAGGCTGGTAGGCTAGAGGAGGTGGATGTTAGTAAGGAAGACGTACTAGGAATTTTGAGGAACTTGAAGATAGATAAATCCCCCTGGCCTGATGGGATTTATCTAAGGATTCTATGGGAAGTGAGGGAAGAGATCGCAGGGCCTTTAGCAATGATCTTTTTGTCCTCACTGTCCACGGGTATAGTGCCGGAAGATTGGAGAGTGGCAAACGTCATTCCCTTGTTCAAAAAAGGGAATAAGGATATCCCTGGAAATTATAGGCCAGTCAGACTTACTTCAGTGGTGGCCAAATTATTGGAAAGGGCTCTTAGAGATAGGATTTATGATCACTTGGAAAGGCACAGTTTGATTTGTGATAGTCAGCATGGATTTGTGTGGGGTAGATCATGCCTCACAAACCTTATTGAATTCTTTGAAGAGGTGACCAAACACATGGATGAAGGTAGAGCAGTGGATGTGGTATACATGGATTTAAGTAAGGTGTTTGATAAGGTTCCCCACGGTAGGCTCATGCAGAAAGTAAGGAGGCATGGGATAGGGGGAAATGTGACAGATTGGATTCAGAATTGGCTGACCCTTAGAAGACAAAGGGTGGTAGTGGATGGAAAATAGTCAACATGGTGCTCAGTTACGAGCGTTGTATCACAAGGATCTGTTCTGGGTCCTCTTCTATTTGTGATTTTTGTAAATGATTTGGATGTGGGAATGGAAGGGTGGATTAGTAAGTTCACGGATGATAGGAAGGTGGGTCGCGTTGTGGACAGTGCGGAGGGCTGTTCTGGGTTACAAAGGGACATTGATAGGATGCAGAGCTGGGCTGAGAAGTGGCAGATGGAGTTTAACCCTGAAAAGTGTGAGGTAATTCATTTTGTAAGAACAAATTTGAAAGCAGAATACAGGGTTAACAGAAAGATTCTTGGCAGTGTGGAGGAGCAGAGGGATCTCGGGGTTCATGTCCACAGTTCCCTGAAAGCTGCCACCCAGGTGGATAGAATGGTTAAGAGGGCGTATGGTGTGTTAGCTTTCATTAATAGAGGGATCGAGTTCAAGAGCCGTGAAATTATGCTCTAGCTATACAAAACTCTGGTTCGGCCACATCTGGAGTATTGTGTCCACTTCTGGTCACTTCATTACAGGAAAGATGTGGAAGCATTGGAAAAGGTGCAGAGGAGGTTTACCAGGATGTTGCCTGGAATGGAGAGAAGGTCTTACGAGGAAAGGTTGAGAGAGCTCGGGCTTTTCTCTTTAGAACGACGAAGGATGAGTGGTGACTTGATAGAGGTGTACAAAATGATCGGAGGTATAGACAGAGTAGATAGCCAGAGACTTTTTCCTCGGGTGGAGGTAGCTGTTATGAAGGGGCATAATTTTATAGTGAGTGGTAGTAGATTTAGGGGAGACGTCAGAGGTAGGTTCTCTACTCAGAGAGTGGTCGGGGCGTGGAATGCATTGCCGGAGAGGGTAGTGGAGTCGGCCTCATTAGGGGCATTTAAGCGACTATTAGATAGGCATATGGATGATAGTATAAGGTAGCGGTGGAGGTTAGATAGACCTTAGGTTTAGAGTAAAAATTCGGCACAACATCGTGGGCCAAAGGGCCTGTACTGTGCTGTACAGTTCTTTGTTCTATGTTCTATGACCATAAATTCTTCGGCAAATACTCCTCTACAGAGCAAGGGATAAGGTTTAAACCAAGGCCCTACTTGGATGTTAAGGAACTCAAAGTACTATTTTAAGGAAGAACATGGAAATATCCCCAATTTCCTACCAGTAGCTATCCTCATTTAACATCACTCTAGGGGTGGCATGGTGGTTAGTACTGCTGCCTCACATGCCAGGGACCCTGGGTTCAATTCCCCCTCAGACAACTGTCTGTGTGGAGTTTGCATGTTCTCCCTGTGTCTGTGTGGGTTTCCTCCCACAGTCCAAAGATGTGCAGGTTAGGGTGGACTGGACATGCTAAATTGCCCCTAATGTTCAGGGAGGTGTAGATTAGGGGGAATGGGTCTGGGTGGGATGCTCTGAGGTTCAGTGTAGACAAGTTGGGCTGAAGGGCCTGTTTCCACACTGTAGGGATTCTATGAAAACTGATTTTTGGGTTGGTTTTGCACTGAATTTTGTGGGATCTTGCTGTGCTCAAAGCAGCAGCTGATTTCCCTGTACTACAACAGTGACTGTAATTCAAAAGTACTTAACTTCTCATGAAGACACACATTCTCAAACAAGGATATGCTGTTATTGTATCAGAGATAGTAGGAACTGCAGATGCTGGAGAATCTGAGAT
>NW_025965718.1:0-5978 GCF_021869965.1 Rhincodon typus | reverse complement strand
GTAGGCAAAGGTGTAACTCATTTGCACACAATATGATTCCATAAACAACAATGGGCTGTGTGATTAGTTCATTCATTTTTCTCAAGGTATTCATTAAGAGGGAGATGTTGGTCACACCATTAGAAGGATTCCCTGTTTTCATACAAATGTACTACTGGGGGGGTGCAGTCGGGGTGGGGGCAGGGATCACTTCCAAGGGGGTGACTTGATTGAAGTATATAAGATCCTGAATGGTCTGGGCAAGGTGGCTGTGGAAAGGATGTTTCGTCTCATGGGTCAATCCAGAACTAGGAGGCTCCATTTTAAAATTAGTGGTTGGCCTTTCAGGACAGTGAAGCAGAGAATTTCTTTCTGTCTGGTGGTCGTATAATTTTGGAACTCTCTGCCCAATGGAAGAGTGTGGGAGAGAGTATAACCGGGGAGGAAGGGTTCTTTGATGATGTTGGTTGCTTTCCCGAGGCAGCAGGAAGTGTAGACGGAGCCAATGGATGGGGAAGGCTGGTTTGCGTGATGGACTGGGCTGTGTTCATGACTCTTTGTAGTTCCTTGAGGTCTTGGGGAGAGCAGTTGCCAAACCAAGCTGTAATGCATCCAGATAGAATGCTTTCTATGGCGCATTTATAAAAATTGGGAAGAGTCCTTGTGGATATGCGGAATTTCCTTAGCCTCCTGAGGATGTAGAGATGTTGTTGCACTTTCTGGACTGTCGCATTGATGTGGATGGACCACGACAGATTGTTGGTAATGCTCACTCCCAGGAACTTGAAGCTCTCGACCACCTCAACCTCAGCACCCATTGATACAGACATGGGTGTGCCCTCTTGTACAGACTCGGAATAAAATTGTTTCAAAGAAAGAGAACACAGCTTTATAAACATCTCAATGAATTGTTCTTGAAGTGCGGGTGCTGTGATTTTATAGGGTGCAGGCACCAATCCTTTTACTTTTAAATACAATCATTGAATCCAATCCAGCAACAGCTAAAAGTGGAGTTCCTCTCCGAATATAGAAAGTGCAGTTTTGGTCTGCACCACTAGATGGAACATCGAAAGGTGATTAATTCAGATGATCCAGAAACAGACTCACAAAGAATACTCTTTTTAAACAGTTCATGTCATCTTGTACAAATGTGTTCTATGTACGGATCCAACTAAAGAACACAGTTTTATAGGCACAGTGGAAAACAGAGAAAAGAGGTTAATGACCCTAAATTCTTTCCCAACTCATAATTGTTTTACAACTAGAAAATATGCAGGGTATTTCAGGATGGAAAGGGGTTAATATCATCACCATTAAATGAATACGGCACAGAAGGAGGCCATTCTGCCCATTGATTGTACTAGCTGTCTGCAAGACCAATGACACCTAGTCCCACTTGTTTTCTCTTCAATTTGGGGAGAAACCTTCAGCCCCTCTCAAGCCGAGAGGGAAAACCAGTCAAACTGGCAAATGACACGTACTGGTCCATGCCCCAACTTGTAAAACAGAATGGAGCTCCAGTATGACCAGCACATTCACTTCCAACTATTGCTGTTTTTCATTGATATTTCCTTCTGGCCAGGAAGAGGGCCATTCAACTCCTCTCGAGGCTATAACACAGGACCTGGAGGAGCCCATAAGACCATTAGACATAGGAGCAGAAGTAGGCCATTCAGCCCATTGAGTCTGCTTCACCGTTCAATAAGATCATGGCTGATCTGATAATCCTCAACCCCACTTTCCTGCCTTTTCCACATAACCCTTGATACATTACTGATTAAAAATCTATCTCAGCCTTGAATATAAAAGGATTCCCAAGTCCCTCAGTGCTACAGCTTTCTATTGTCTTTCTATATTTAAATAATATTCAGCTCATCTATTCTTCCTGCCAACGTGCAGTAACATCAAGACTGCATTTGCTCAACTGGACTCACCACATTAACACAGTGGCTATAACAGCAGGCCAGAGGCTAGGAATACTGCAGTGAGTAACTCACCTTCTGACTCCACTAACCCTGTCCACCATCTACAAGGCACAAGTCAGGAGTGTGATGGAATACTCCCCAGTTGTCTGGATCTGTGCAGCTTCAGCAACGTCCAAGAAACTTGACTCCATCCAGGACAAAGCAGCCCACTTGATTGGCACCACATCCACAAACATCCACTCCCTCCACCACCGACACTCAGTAGCAGCAGTGTGTACTATCTACAAGAAACACTGCAGAAATTCACCAAAGATCCTCAGACAGCACCTTCCAAACTCATGAGCACTTCCATCAAGAAGGACCATATGCAGATCATATGCAGCTGACATATGGGAACACCACCTCCTCCAAGTTCCCCTCCAAGCCACTCACCACCCTGACTTGGAAATATATTGCCGTTCCTTCACTGTCACTGGGTCAAAATCCTGGAATTCCCTCCCTAAGGGCATTGGGGGTTGACCTACAGCAGGAGGACTGCAGCAGTTCAAGACGGCAGCTCACCACCACCTTCTCAAGTGGCAACTAGTAACGGGCAATAAATTCTGGCCCAGCCAGCCAGCGATGCCCACGTCCCACAAATGAATAAATTTAAAAACTCACATTTTCCCTCATTATATTCCATCTGCCCACTCCTTAACCTGTCTCTATCCCTCTACTGACTCATTGTGTCATCCTCACTATTTCCCTTCCCTCTTGTTTTTGTGTTACCCGCAAACCTGGCTACCATACATTCACTCTCTGCCTCTAAGTCATCAGGAGATGGTTAGCTCAGTTGGCTGAACAACTGGTATTGTACAGTGTGATCCCAACAGCATCAGTTCAATTTTGACGCTGGCTGAGGCTACCATGAAGGGTTCTCCTTCTCAATCTCTTTCCCTTTGCCTGAGGCATGATGACCCTCAGGTTAAACCATCACTAATTGTCTGTCTTCAATAGACAGGTGTGGCCCCATAACTGATCCCTGTGGCACTCTACTAGCTAGAAGTTGCCATGCCCCTGATTTCAACTCTCGGTCTTGAATTAGTTAATCAATCCTCCAACATTATGGACATTTTTCCTTATTAAGTAGCCTGATGTGTGGTACCTTAGTGAATGCTTTTTTGGAAATCCAAATTTTTTACATTGACTGATCTCCCTTTATCTATGCTATTTACTACCTCCTCAAAAAATTCTAAAGAATTTCTCAGGCTTGATTTTCCCTTCACAAAACCGTGCTGATTTTGATTTCATAATGTGGTTCTAACTCATATACTTGTCACCCTTTAGCCCCTCCTGTTACACAGTAACAAACAGGAGAAGAGAAAAATAACATTCTGAGAGACATGATTGAATCTGTGCCAGTTAAAACAAAGTTTGTTGTACATCTGGAGCATAACCTAAACATTCTTTCTCATGTCACTCACTGCAGATGAAGGCCAACATCCACCTGACCTTGTAATTTAATGTCTGTCCATGAGCCAGTTCATTATTCCTGGACTTTCACCCCCTAAATTTCTGTTTCCTCCCAGTTCTTAGCCTATCATCGTTGAGATGCTGCTCGTGGATTTGGATGATAAAACAACATCCAATATTTAACTTTGATCTGCCACAGATTTGCCTAATTACAGTCTATCAATGCCCCCTTTCAACTTACAGTTTACAATAACACTACTAGGCCATTAATATATTATCAGCAAATATATTTTTATCTTTTCATATTCACTCAAGGGACATGGGCATCATTGGTTGGCCAACATTTATTGTCCATCCCTCGTTGCTCTTGGGAAGGCGGTGGTGTGCTGCTTTCTTGAGCCACTGCAGTCCATGTTCTGTAGGTTGACCCACAATGCCCTTAGAGAGGGATTTCCACGATCTTGACCCAGCGACAATGAAGGAACGGCAATATATTTCCAAATCAGGATGGTGAGTGACTTGGAGGGGAACTTGCTGGTATTGGTGTTCCCATATTTCTGTTGCCCCTGTCCTTTTAGATGGAAGTGGCCATGGGTTTGGAAGGTGCTGCCTGAGGATCTTTGGTGAACTTCTGCAGTGCATCTTGTAGATAGCACACACTGCTGCTACTGAGTATCAATAGTGGTGCCAATAAAGTAAGCAGTTTTATCCTGAATTGTGTCAAGCTTCTCAAATGTTATTGGAGATGCACTCACCCAGGCAAGTGGGGAGTATTCCATCTCACTCCTGACTTGTGGACAGGCTTTGGATCGTTAAAAGGAGAGTTACTCGCTACCGTATTTGTAGCATCTGATCTGCTCTTGCCGCTGCTGTGTTTATGTGGCGAGTTTAGTTGAGTTTCTGGTCAATGGTAACTCTAAGGATGTTGATAGTTCAGGAAGTTCCTGTCACATTGGCCGAAGATTAACTGTAAATACTTTGTATATTTTTTATACAAGCAATTATTTGGGATCTGTAAGCACTGCCATAGATCTACCACCATGGTACAGGCTTTGCTTCCAGCTGGGTTTTTGTAACTGATGCCACCATGCTTACACTTGCACTCATAAGGGAAGACTTAGAAGCAGCTAACACAATACTGAATGATTCAACAGATGTTTATTCCAGCTCCTGATATAGACATATAGTACAGACACAAACATATTAGTGCCTGGATTAATACTAACCTATTGAACTATACAGTAACATCCATCAGCTGCTCGTGTTTCAAGGAGCCCCAGTTAAGATAGTGTCTGAGACATTTCTCCCATCAGGCTGTATCTATGATAAGGAGATGGTATCATGAGTGTATCACTTAAAGGTATATAGTAGACTAACTGTGAGACACAATACAACATTGTGTATTCATACATCCTTCAAAGCCGATTAAGCAAATTATTCTGCAGTTAGAGCGTGTATCCTGATGTTGAACTCATACAAATATGTTGAAGTTGAGTAATTTTACTCTGCTGCATTGTCTGGGATTTTACATCCCAGCTTTTACATCATAACGACTAATGAAAATATTGGAGCTGTAATAAAGCATCACAAAGAACTATTGAAGAAATTCATTTAAAACTGACAGTGCTTCACGGGAAAGGGAGTATACTGTTTTTCAAAGAGGTTCTGGCAAATGTCTTTGTTTTTGTTTTCTCATTCTTCCCATTCCAGTCCCTCCTGGTCCCAGGTCTGTCTCTGGATTTTCGATGCCTGTGTGTTCTTTGTGTGGTCACAGGAGGCAATGAAACAAGAAAAAACAAACATTCCCTGCTCCAATCGAGACATCATCCAAGAATTTAGAATGCTTTCCTTGCCTTATCTCTTTACCTCATTCCCTGTGGGCCACTGATAACACCCATGATATTTGACCTGGGAATCATCTAAAGTGGACCTTGAGCAATTTCAATGCTTTGGCTTGTAATATCATGTCTTACAAGCAGATCACAGGTAATGTACATATCTTTAACAACACATATCGAGCAAATTTGCTTTTTTCTTCAGGTTTGACTGCCATTAATCTCTATATTTACTCATACTCTAGCTAAATCCTTTTCCAAGATAACTTGGGGGACTGCAGAATGGATTCTACACTGAAGCACACAGAGGTACGAACCCTTCCATTTGTATGTTACATATAGGGAGGCATTAGGGTTAAGTACATAACCACAGTATTTCACTGGAATGAGCCTTTTCATCGCTATCTGGGTAACTGTCCCTCCTGTACATGTCTGTGAGATGGGATTCCAAATTTCCCAATAGATTAGATTTGCATGCAGCTTGTACGCAGTGTGAACTCTGCCGAACTTTGGAAGCAAGGTTAAATGCAACAGAATTGCACTGGAGCTTTTCATCTGGTAAGGTGCATGCAGATGGAGCAAGAAATTAAGTTAGGTGAAACAAGTGATTCAAACACAATTTGGCAAGATTGACATAGGGGGAAAACTATTCAAAGAATTGCAAAGAAATCCAGTGCTTACTGTTGCAAGCTGCTTTCTACAGAAGGGTCCCACAGGTAGAATTCCAGAAGTTGGCAATGTCCATAATCCCAACTGTAGCTTCAGGACAGGAGCTGAGAGAGTGGGG
>NW_025965717.1:132743-162994 GCF_021869965.1 Rhincodon typus | reverse complement strand
TGAAAGGAAGTTCTGTCAGAACTTAGTGATACTGGGAGATTCATTATGATGTGGGCAGGAAATGGAATGAATAGAGTTGTGCTGCTGGATGTTGCTTTGGGATTTATCAGAAGACTGAAGGAAAGGACCTTTGATGGTCACTTGATGTTATAACATAGCAAAACAGTGGGTATGGAGCCCATTGGAAACTGAGAGTAGCTTTGGACTATGCTGCCTGTAGTGACTGTAGTTCTGCAAATGGTATGCTGTAGCTTAAGTGCAGTTGAATTTGAGTGTGTTAAAATGTTAAATGTTAACAAGGATGTTGTCTTTAGTGCATTTGTAGCCTACAAAATAATTCTTAGTGGATTTTGTTTTTTGTATATTTATTCAGTAAAAGTCTTAAACTATGCAATCATGCTGTGTGATCCCAGGCATCAGTCACTGGGAATTCAGAGCTTTTTTTTTAAAGTAAGGTCTCCATGAAGATCTTAAGCACCTGAGGAGTCGCAAACCGTACTGAACGCTGTGCAATCTTTGATGAATGTCCTCATTTCTAACATTATGTTGGAGAGAAAATCATTAATGAAATAGATGGAGATGGATGGTCTTAGAAAATCACGGAGAGGAGTTCCTGAATTGATATTCTGGAACTGAGATTAGCCCACAACATTGACAGCTTTTTTTCCCTTTGGGCTACATAATGATTCAGCCAGGGGAGAGTTTTTCTTAATTCCCATGGCCTTCATCTTGAATTGATGACCTTAGATCGATCAATCAGTTTTGCTTATGTCTAAACTAATAAAAGATGCTTTGCTGCTTTGGCTCTAATTATTCCACTGGTTTATTAGTGCTTCTTCAGTTCATTAGTTTACAGAAGTGACCATTATGAATACGTAGTATAATTGTTACTGTTTCTCTTTTCAAGATCACATTCTGGACTCTTGCGTTTATTATTTCGAATCCATTTGTTTATAAGACTGTTATGAAGGAACTATGTTCTGTCGTTGGTGACCAAGGTAATTGTTTTAAAAACTTTTACTAGTGGATAAAAATATTTTGGTTATCACTGATTCAAAGATATAATGAATAGAAGTCCGTATGTTTTCCAAAAATGCTATCCTAATTACAGATTTTCCAGCAATTTTCCACAACACACATCAAATACGTTGCTCTGGTATTTGTATGAACAAATGAAATAGGAGCAGAAGTAGACCGTTCAGACCCTCAAGCCTGCTCCATCATTCAGCAAGGTCATGGCTGATCTGTTTGTGTTTTATGTTCCATATTCCCACCTATCTCGGTAACTCTTGATTCCCCTGCCCAACAAGAATCTATCTACTTCTGTCTTAGAATTTTTCATGGCCACATCACTGCCATCTTCTAAGGCAGAGAGTTCCATAATCTCTCAGCCCTCTGAGTTATACAGTTTCATCTCATCTCTGTCCTGATAAGGCAACCCCTAATTTTAAAACTGTGCCACTAGTTTTGAATTCGTCCACAAGAGGAAGCAGCCTTTCCACATCCACTTTGGCAAAATCATTCAGGATATTGTACATTTCAATTAGGTCAGCCCTCACTCTCCTAAAGTCCAGTGGAAACAAGCCCAGGCCTGTCCAACCTCTCCTCATAAGACAATGCGCTTACTTGAATCTAATAAACCTCCTCTGAACAACCTCCAATGTGTTTACATCTTTCTTTAAATAAGGAATGCAAATCTGCACATGGTATTCGAAATGTAGTCTCATCAATGCCGTGTATAATTGAAGTATACCATCCTTATGTTTGTATTCAATTCCTCTCACAGTAAAAGATAACATCCCATTAGCCTTCTTGGTTACATGCTGTACCTTCATGCTAACTTGCACCAGATGCAGGTACAGTTACAACATTTAAAAGACATTTGGACAGGTACATGACTAGGATAGGTTTGGAGGGATATGGGCCAAACACAGGCAAGAGGGATTAGGTTAGTTTAGGAAACTTGGTCAGTATGGGCAAGTTGGACCAAAGGGTCTTTTTCTGTGCTGTATGGCTCTCTGACACCGAAATTCCTCTGCACCTCAAAATTCTGCAGTAGTACTGTTTTTAAATAATATTCTTTCTATCAGCCTTTCTGCCAAAATGAACAATTTCACATTTTCCCATATTATACTCTATCTGCCAGCTTTTTGCCCAATCACTCAGTCTATCTATATCTGATTGCAATTGGTTTCATCTACAAATTTACCTACCATACCTTTGCTCCCCTCGTCTAAGTCATTGATGTAAATTGTAAAAAATTGAGGGCCCAGCACAGACTCCTGTGCAACTCCATTTGTCAATAAGATGAACAGCCATTTTTACATACTCTGTTTTCTGCCAGCCAGCTAATCTTACTATAAGACTGTAAAACCAAAGGTAGAAATGAAAGTTCCTTCTTAAGCTACCAGCCAGTTGCATTACAATGTGAAACCAAAAACTAGGCTCACTACCAGATTTAAGTGAATTTATATAAATACCAACTCAGAAAAGCTTATGGTGCAGTGTGCTGTATGAACAAGGGCTCAGGATGGCAACTGAATCTTCTATTCATGCTAATTTGTCACACCCTACACCATGAGCTTTGATTTTGTCCTTTGATGTGGCACCTTATCAAGTGCCTTCACTTGCCTTCACTAACACTGATTTAGAGTCATAGAGCTGCAACGCACAGGATCAGATGCTTCGGCCCAATTTGTCCATACTTACTAGATATCCTAAATTAATCTAGTCCCATTTGCCAGCATTTGGCCCATATCCTTCTAAACCCTTCCTTTTCATTAGTATCCATCCAAATGCCTCGTAATTGTACCAGCCTGCATCACTTTCCCTGGCAGCTCATTCCATCCACATACTACCATCTGTGTGAAAATTTGCCCCATAGGTCCCTTTTAAATCTTTTCTCTCTCACCTTAAACCTATGCTGTCTAGTTTTAGACTTCCCTACCATGGGAAAAAGACCTTGGCTATTCACCCTATCCATGCCCCACACAATTTTATAGACTTCTATAAGATCATCCCTGAGCCTCCAATGCTCCAGGGAAAATAGCTTCGGCCTATTCAGCCTGTCCCTGTAGCTCACCTCCGACCCCAGCAACATCCTTGTTAATCTTTTCTGCATCCTTTCAAGTTTCACAACATCTTTCCTATAGCAGGCAGACCAAAATTGAATACAGTATTGCAAAAGTGCCGTAACAATGTCGTGTGCAGCTGCAACATGACGTCGCAACTCCTGTAGTCAATGCACTGTCTTTACTTCTGTGTGGGGGGAAATGTGTCAAGTGAAGGTAACTACAGATGTTATACCACTGTGCTGCCCACCTCTGCTGGGTCTGTCCTGATGAGATGGTAATGGTGGTGTCTGGGACATTGCCTGTGAGGTATGATTCTGTGAGTATGACTGTTGCTTGACGGGTCTGTGAGACAGGTCTTCCAGTTTTGGCACTAGCCCCCAGATGCTAGTAAGGAGGCCGTTGCAGGGTCAACAGGGCTGTTTTTGCCATTATCATTCTGGTGCCTATGTCGATGTCAGTGGCATCGTGCAAATTATTGTGAAGAATATATGCACACAGCCTTAAGCTAAATAAAAATGTTTAGGGAAGGAGGGAATTCCTTGGTGGTTTTGAATCTTATAAAAGGAACATGTGCATTCCGTTCTGCCAGCTCTAATTCATTGAAAGAGAAATCCAATTAAGCTTCACAACCAGGTGAAGAGGAGTCAATGGTCTAGTGGTATTATCACTAGACCATTAATCCAGAAACTCATCTAATGTTCTGGGGACCTGGATTCAAATCCTGCCATGGCAAATAGGGAAATTTGAATTCGATAAAAAAAAATCTGGTTTTAATAATCTCCTGATGACCATGAAACCGTTGTTGATTCCTGGAAAATTCATCTTATTCACTAATGCCCTTTATGGAAGGAAATCTGCCATCCTCACCTGGCCTGGCCTATATGTGACTCCAGACCCATAGCAATGTGGTTGACTCTCAACGGACTTCTGAAATAGCCTAGCAGGCCACTCAGTTGCATCAATCAAGTCTCAAGAAAGGAATGAAACCAGATGGACCTCTCAGTATCAACTTAGAAACCAGAAAAGACAAGCAGAAACAACCCTGTCAACCTGCAAAGTCCTCCTTACTAACATCTGAGTGTCAGTGCCGAAATTAGGGGCACTGTCTCACAGACTAGTCATGCAACAACCTTATATAACCTATTCTTGAATAGGTGGTGGAAGCAGAGCGCTTGAATATTTTTTAGGCAGAGGTATACAGATTGTTATTATAAAAGGGAATGAAAGGTTATCAAGGGGTAGACAGGAATGTGAATTTGAGGTTACAAACAGATTAGTCAAGATCTTATTGAAAGATGGATCAAGCTAAAGGGGCTGAATGGCCTACTCCTGCTCTGCATTCGTACGTTCATAAGAAAACACTATCTCAACTCAAATTTCAGTCCATAGCCAGAGCTTTTCAGCAGTGGATGTGTTCACATATCTTGGCAGTACACTGTCTAGAGCTTCCTATATTGATGAAGAGACAAGTGTAAGAATTACCAAAGTGCTCAGTGGTTGAGATGGCGTAGCAGTAATGTCACTTGACATGTAATCCAGGGTCCTAGGCTAGTTTTCTGGAAACCTGGGTTCAATTCCTATCATGGCAGCTGGTGGAATTTAAATTCAGTTAATAAAGTAGTCTCAGTAATGGTGACAATTAATCTATAATTGATTATTGTAAAACCCCATCTGCTTCACTAATGTACCTTATGGAAGGAAATCTGCCATCCTTACACTGGCTTACATATGACTGCAGATCCACAGCCATGTGGTTGACTCTCAGTTGCTTTCTGAAATTGCCCAGGTAGCCACTCAGTTCAAAGACAATTAGGAATGGGCAACAAATGCAGGTGTTGCCAGCAATGCCCACATCCCATGAAAGCATGAAGAAAGAAAGTGGCAGCTCACCCTTCAGCCAACGGAAAAGAGAAGAATATTTGAGGACTAGGATCTACAACTCAAAACTAAGGTTGCAAGTGTTTTACTGGATAGGTGGTGGATTTTGCATCTTTGCAAAATCTTTCATATCCAATAGCAAGAAACTTGGAACACAGTAGGGTATGTTCCAAGCCAAGATGCCCAGCATTGAGGTAATAATCACACAAAATCAGGACAGGACATATTATTTGTATGTCAACTATTCTATTCAGAACTCAGTTATGACGGGAGATTCCCAGGAGGTTAGCAGAAGTGATTTAGGGATATCCTCAATTCATCCCTGAAGTGATTAATAAACTCTTGACAGGGTCTGGCTTATCATCAACCAAAATGGAGAAGGCTTATTTGGGAAGGCACCAAACACATTGAGAGCCCTCATTGGGAATAAACAGAGGCAAAGTCAAGATGTTGGAGGGGGCACCCCAAACCTCAAACCAACCCATCAAACATAACCACTTGCGCATATGGCAAACACTGCGGATCACAAATTGGACTCATCATCCATCTCAGAGTCCACTGAATTGGAGTAAAAACAAGTTATCCTCAATCCCAAGAGATGCCCTAAGAAGAAGAGGAAGCACCTTCAGCTGACATTGTACATCAGGCTGGGGAGAAAAAGGAGTGAGTCTGCCCACCAAACTGAAAGTCTATAGAGCAATGGTTGTGTCCATTCTGTTCTACATGGTTTAGACTGTGCACCCACATCATGTTAGGAAACTGAATCACTTTCACATGAGTTCAGTTCAGAAACTTTGGAAGATCAAATAACAGTACCTGGCATTTTGTCCTGAGGTTACCTTGGAGCTACCTGAACTGATACGCTCAGGTAAGACAGTCACAACTGAGTTGGACTGATTATGTAGCAAGAATACCTGACAATTGTGTCAAAGTGAACCTTCTAAGGACAATTTGAGTTTGGGGTGCACAGTCATGATGGTCAAAGGATGTGCTGCCACAACACTCAAGGTTTCATTTGGGAGTTTGGGATCAACTTTGAGACCTAGAAGAAACTCAGCGAGATCACAGCATCTGGTGAATCCAGACAAAAATAAAGGTGTGACTTCCTTTGAAAGCAGGAAGGTAGCAGAAGCAGAGACAAAATGCAAAGAGAGGAATTCTCAAGCCAGTAACCTGTCTAAAAGTCAGTTGTAAGTGGTATCCTGTGTTATTTGTAATCTTCTGAGTGAAGATTAGCCATAATAGTCACCACAATGTATCAGAATCCTACCAAACACTCCAGATGATGAACATGGCCATCTTTGCCTTGAAGGACAACAATAAATCAATTAAATACACAATTGAAACCAAGATTGAAAGATATTAATATTTTATAAAATGATTAATCAGGAATCATTTTTAATTGCTTGACAGCTTTAATTGTAACAGATGTGTAACACAAGTCTCAAATGTAACAAATATTTTGATTGAGTACAAAACAGCTGCCTCGCAGCGCCAGGGACCAAGATTTAATTCCATTCTCGGGCGACTGCTTGTGTAGAGTTTGCACATTCTCCCCGTGTTGTGTGGGTTTTCTCCAGGTACTCTGGTTTCCTCCCACTGTCCAAAGATGTGCAGGTTAGGTGGATTAGCCCTGTCAAATGTGAGGTTATGGGGATAGGGTAGGTCTGGGTAAGATGCTGTTCAGAGGGTTGGAGCAGACTCGATGGGCTGAATGGCCTCTTTCTGCACTGCAGGCATTCTATGATTACACTTTAACATTACCTGGCGTAAAAAGTAAGGCTGTATGGTTACTAGGAGGACATGTCCCTGCTCGTCCTGATTATGTAAATTGTTGCTTGTTTCAAACATGATACAATAATTGGGGCTGCAGCTTTGCACAATTAATTTGTATTATGAAATTAGACATTTATATCTACACAGAAATTCAAGTGTTCAAAACATTGAGCAGCATAAGAGTAACATGATTCATGTACTTTCCATCAATTATCACATTAGTTTGCACTGTTCAATTGGATAGATTTTACAAACTAGTGACTCTTTTGAACCCCTGCCTCCCTTCCCATCCCGATAATGTGACAGGCACTTCCATCAATATGCACTTGGATGACTTTCAAAGTTCCAGTGAAAATATTTGCGATGTTACTGCTGGATTCAGAAGACTAGGTAATAAAAAAAGTCTAGTCGCTGCATTCATTCTCCCTATGTCTTTTTTCAATTTCCCTAGGTGATAAAAAGATCAGACTGGAGGAAAGTGATCTACAGAAGCTTCCATACTTAAAATGTTGCATTTTAGAGGCAATTCGTTTGCGAGCTCCAGGGGTTATATCTAGAAAAGTGATGCAACCTTTAAAAATTAAAGTGAGTTACCTATGTTAATGGTGCTTTCATCTAGGGAATGCAAAGGGAGATACAAATCGTGGGCTATACCGGGAACAAGCACGGAAAGTTTTGTAAGTGTTACAAGATCGAACACTACCAGGTAATGGTTGGGGTACAGTGCAGTCATCAATCCTACTATACATAGGTTAAGGGCCTGTTTGATTAACAATGAAAGAGGATGAACCACTAGTGAGTCTGAGTGAGAAAAGGCTCTTGTTTTAATGAGATGTAGTTTATTCCATGATAGCAACGAAGACAAGTTACATTTGTCTAGTTAAACGTAGTACTTCTAGGACTATCAGGAGCCAAAAATTTTGGGTTAGATTCATCTTCTGCTGCAACTGAGACTATATGACATATGTTAGAGCAAAATGCAGTCTCCAATATTAACTCTTTCTCGACCATTCCCTTGTACAACAAAAAGAACAACAATTCCCAATGTAGTTTAATAACTGAAACCAATGTTATAGAGTCAAAAATGTGTTTGTAGATTTTGCAAGCTTGGAATCCTATTAAGGTATTAAGTCATTAAAGGAGCAACAGGAACAAAAAAGGGATTACTCACAAGGAAAAATCTATTGAAAACAAATGCAATGAAGGGAAAACACAAGATAAGGATTAGGCATTCCTAAAAGCAGTACAATTCAGATTTTACAAAACTCTTTTTCTTGCTTTACAGTTATTCGTAACCATCATTGTGGAATATAGAAGCTTTTTTGATTTTTTTTAGTATCAGAAGCGAGATGAATATCTTATTAGAGATGATTTGGTGGTTATTGGATATTGTAGACTGAGACTTATGAGGTAATCCAGTGGATGTGATGATCTGTGTGGTTTAGGGATTGAGAAACGTTTGGAAGATGGCAGGACAGTATAAGATTATGGATTGATGTGAAAATTACACAATATATCACCTTTTCTTCAGGAGTTTAAACACATGGGATAGATTTCATGATAAAGAAATTGTATATGATCTGTGGGAGAAACGTTTTTTCTTGGCTAAATGGCATTTTTGCATGCAATGCTTTCTTGTTTCTTACCTGAAAATAAAGATCTTATGACAAATATCAAGATAAATAAATATTACATAAAACAAACAAAATGTTAAGTTTGGTCAGTATCTGATCTGGCTAGATTTAGCCCTGATGTTTTCAATCACTCTTCAACATGCAAATTGGAATACAAATAAATGAATTGGAGTAGGAAAGGGCTACATAACCTTCTCAAACATGTGTACCTTTGAGATTTTTCTAAGGTAGACTTAAGATCAGCTTTAGTTAAGTGCCTGGAATAAGAAACAGCGTACCCTGTCTCATGATTATTGTAAAATTCCTGGAATTTACCCCGTATCTCCTCAAGATTTCACCCTCCAAGTATTGTTTAAAAATTTATAAGATGAACATTTATTATTAACAACAAGGAAATTCTCTAGGAGTGGTAATTGCATTCACAGTAAAATGTATAATATTTAAACTTTTTAATTGGGAAAAAGTAATGGAAGAAATGAAGAATATCTTATACAGATAATATTCATGTAGAAAATCCTGTTTCTTCTTACTGTCTTTCCATAGGAATGAGTTTGGTTTTATCTAATTTGATACCATTGAGATTTGAATTAGTGCAACTGTCTTCTACTTCTGAGTTTAATAAACAAGTAAATTACAGGTACGCCTTTTTGCTGGTTACCATGACTAGATTGTAATGTCATAACTAGCATTCAAACCTCAAAAATAATTGGCCATTGCAAATTTAACTTGATAAATCACTCAGTTGAGAATGGTCAAAATTAGCTTCAAGCTCCCTTCAAGCCCATAGTTCAAAACTAAAGTCTGAATGACCTCACAACAACATTCAGCTTTAATATGAATTTGTCTGTCTATTAACTGCAGCTGGCTTTAAACTCCTTTGGTCTGATTTTAATGGAGTTGGAAGTCATTTGGATATTTCCTGAGCAGTGTGAGACATGGGAGACCTCCGTTAGCCTGCATCATCTGTAAGTGCCCCAATACAGTACTAACCAAAACTGATGGGAAGCTGGAGGCTGTCACCAAGACTGCAAGTACTATCCCTGGCACCGAGATAAATTGTCAGGTGGCCTGGCGTCAACTAAGCAGAGAAAGGCCTGGGAAGGGAAGGCCTGTACTTTCTTTGTTGAATGCAAATTAGCAGGAGAACTCTTCTGGCTGCACAAGTTTGTTGTATATATTAAACTACCGCTTTTTCGGGTTTCTCGCCCCAGCACTTGGTTCCAAATAGTTGGCCTAAGGGGTAAGCCACAATGGCTTCAGATAAAATTGAACCTGAAAGGAGACTTGGCTGCCTGCCTATTTTCTAAAGGGTTAAAGGCACCCTCTTATGCCTGTTACTGAACTTCAAAGAAAACTAGACAACCATTTTGTCTTAAAAGTCTTTCCAAATGTTCGTTATTTATGGCAATCATATAAGACAGGTGAGAAAATCCATCAGCAATTCAAAAGAAATACTGCTGAAATATCCTCGATGTAACCAATGCAGTGGAAATCAGAAATATTACATATGTTGAATGTCCTAAAACTAAACTGTGCAGGATTTACCCTAATGATTCAGTGAACTCATACAATGAGAAGCTGCTTAGCAAAGACTAAGGAAATCTCAATGTGTTTTCCCATTTTTGTTTAAACAGTGATTTCAACGCATGAGGATATGTTGGTCTCACTATCCTTGAGTTATTAATGGGAGAGTTGGTCAGAAATCCTGCTGTTAATGACCACCTAATGAATCCTTGTGGAACTAAGCCAGAATAGAATTTGAACAGGAAATATATCAGGCTGAGCCATAGAAATTTAACATCTGAATAAGAATCCTCACACTACTTAATGGTCAGTTTGACAAGATACTGAATGATGGCTAGCACCAATGAATTATTATCCAGCACTATGTTCTTCTTTGGAACCTGGTTAAATACCTTAAGGAGAGGAAAGGAAAAAAATCAAAACTACACAGTTTTTAAAAAAAAAACACATCTGTAAACAATACAGGAATTATTTAATAGTAATATTTTCTTACTCTAGAATTACATTGTTCCTTCGGGTC
This sequence comes from Rhincodon typus, assembly GCF_021869965.1. Lineage (NCBI taxonomy): Eukaryota > Metazoa > Chordata > Chondrichthyes > Orectolobiformes > Rhincodontidae > Rhincodon > Rhincodon typus. The sequence continues at coordinate 152,588 of NW_025965717.1, read as the reverse complement.
ACATGCTCATGTTGTCCATTTACTGGGCACACCGGAATCCCAAAAATTTTCCTGATCCTGAAAAGTTTCTTCCCGTGAGTATATTTGAGTAAAAGCTTTTACTACTGTTTATCTTTGGATTATATGTAGGAGAAATGCTCCCCAGTATCTCATGTCTACACAGCAAATACAATTTTGAATCCTTTCAAATGATAGTAACTAAAACAGGAAAGATTCTTTGACGGCAACAAAAAGAATTGTAATTTGATGCGAGACTAATGAACAGAAATAAGGAATGAGGGTAAAATATGATATAAATTTCTGTGTTACTCTATGAAAACTTCTTTGTTATTTAACATGTTGTTTTATGTCATCTTCCAATAAAGTCTGTCAAAGTGAGGAGGATGTTTGCAATGGGGCAAGTAGCAAGAACCTGTATGTGGAGTTCTTTGGTGTGGAGAGGTTGTGGCCTGTCGTTATCACACTGTTATGGCTGACCAGGATGTCTCCCACTCTAACCACCTGGCAGAGGTTTACTGGAGCGATTTGTACATTGTTAATCAAACTGTTTGGCCTCATTGCGCCCATCAAGTCCTGGCAGAGACGCTACCACTGCACCACAATACCCCCCTCTATTCCTAAACCTAACACCTGAAGAAGGAGCGAGGGTCCGAAAGCTTATGTTTTCAAATAAACCTGTTGGACAATAACCTGGTGTGTGTTTTCTGACCTTGTCCACCGCAGTCGTAACACCAGAACCTCCACATTGTTCCTAAACTGAGATAACGTTGCTTGGGAATGTAGTGGAAAAATGTGATGTTTAAAGCAGGGTCAGAGATGTTGAGGCATGGCACTAATTAACATAGAGATAACAAGGTGTAGAGCTGGATGAACACAGCAGGCCAAGCAGCATCAGAGGAGCAGGAAAGCTGACGTTTCGAGCCTAGACCCTTCTTCAGAAAATCAATTTTCAATCAGTGTTCATCCAGCTCTACACCTTGTTATCTCAGATTCTCCAGTTCCTACTGTCTCTGCACTAATTAACGTACAGCATTTGCTTTTTTTTTATTTCCCATGTTTCATCATTCTGTATTTACCTGTTGCATTATCTCCTCTCTGAATTGTTGTCAGAAGTTAGATTATTACTCTGCCATACCTTGTATCTTCTGCATTAACCTCTTAGTTTTACCAGTATGAGTACTCTCAGTGTCCTGGTAATTTTTGTAATCTCCTCCCAGAGTAGTTTCCAACAAGTTCAAATGAGATTTGTCTCCTTTTGTTATTTTACTACTCAACTATATTGATTGTGTATTGTGCCATCATTTATTTCCACAGCAATGATGCAGAAAAATATTGTCTTCCTACAGGAACGATGGAAGAAGGCAGATATAGAAAAACCTGTCTTCTTGGATGGCTTCCTGGCTTTTGGAGGAGGTAGATATCAGTGTCCAGGAAGGTAGGGAACTGCCTCATTATCATCTGTTTTTCAGATTTTGCTATGTTATATTTAATATTTTAGTCAATGCATCTCCAAATGAAACTGATGCACTAATTCTGCAGAGTATTAGGATAGAATGGTTGGTTAGGACACGGTGAAAAGTTGTCCCTGACTTATTTAATATAATCTATTATATGTAGTTTAAGTTTCGAGAAGAAAGTAACTTTAATATTGTTTGAACGATGCACTTCAAGTAAAAGTCTGCTTTGTCACACCAAAGTGACACTTCCATTAGAGATACTTTAGAAGATATTTGAGTAATACTGAAACATAAATAGCTGTAGGTTTTGAATATGAAGATAACCTTGTATTGTGTAGAAAAGTGTTCACCCAGACCTGCACTAAACAGTCCACATTAACTTAGCACCTCAAAAATGTTGCACCCCAAGGGTTCCCTTATACATTACAAGAATCTTGAAGGTTCATTCATATTTCCTGGAACCAACCCACAGCCTCCTGGGAATAACTTTCTTTGATCTTTCCTCAGAATTCCAGCTATTTGCTGATGTATGGAAATTCTTCCCTTAAATTTTGGCTAACTTATCCTCAAAAATACTTCTCAAAATCTTATGACTATGGACTTCTCAGGTCAAATTTAGACTTGCAGAATTTTTGCTTAAGCATTGAAACATCAGGAATACCCTGGTTCCTAATGGCCCACTGTGCTCCCACAGCTTCTATACAGTTGCTGGTGCTGCAGCTGATGCTTAGTTTCTGGCAGATGTTTTATTTCTTCCTGTTCAAGGTGATTGATCCAGCTGACCATATTTCCAAACGCAAAGTTTCCTCTGCCACAAGATTCTGTGAGAACCACTGTAGATTTATTTCTATAAATTTGAGCTCTGCAAATATTTTCAGTTGTTTTCCTTCCCACATGAATTACAATCTGAATTTGAGCCTCACCCACATATGCACAGTGAATGGTAAAGTTCGTATTTTCTCTGCTTAAGAAGCAGGCTTGACTAACGTGATTTCCCTTGGCTCTCTCTACCCAGTGAGCTGCAGAATCAAAGCTGTAATAACTTTTGTGAGAAACACCTAGCTAAATTTTAAAAATTAAATTATCTAAACCCCACAACCTGACTCTATGAAAATGCACGTTTGGGATATCCTCAGATATGTAAACTAATTATTTTACCTTTAAATACAATGTTTGATTCTGTAACTGGTAATAATTCTAATAGAAATTCCAGAAAAAGTGTTGAAAAAACCTATCTTTAAGCTTCTTCTATGGAAGTAACAGTTTAGAGCCTGGCTCATCTGAAAGTCCAGAAATAGGTCATCCATTGTTCAGTATTTACATTTCTTTGACATCAAAAGATAAATGTAGGCTAGCTTTTAATTGTAATTAATTCCAACCTTGTTTGAAATCTATTTACATCAAGATTACTTATCAATTTATCAAACAGATGCCCCAGTTATCTACAGTTAAACTTTAATTCCTAGAACTAATATAATCTAAAATATATGAATTATAAACTAGATATTCAGAACAGCCTTACACTGGAATATTTGAGAATGTTAACTTGCTTGAACAGTACACATTTCTTACCATCAAACTTGAGGCAGCATACTGCCCCTGGCATTTATTTGTGTTTCATTGTGTTTCACTCCCTGTCTCTCTTATATCAGGTTGGAAACTGAAGGCAATGTAATTGTGGTTCAGGTTTAATCATCATGAAACACCAACAAATCTGAACTCAGTAGCTAGGGGACATAAGAATCAAACTAAAACAAGATATTTTCTAATCAATCTGTTCAGAGATGTAATTACACACTGCTAGAGCGGATTGGATTTGATCCCTGGTGTCCTGGCTTAGGGGTAGGGACATTATCACTTTGCCATAAGAGCCCTCAAAACGAAACAACCAGGCTAGCAAATATTAAGGACATGTGAAATCAATTAATCAAACATAAGATGCCAGAAGAATATACCAAAGGAAAAGCTGTTCCAAAAAAAAATCAGTTAAGGTTTTGTAAATTTGGTTTGAGCCTCCATCTTATTTTTTTTATGAATCCAACAAACATGACTAACAACCCCCATTTCTGAAGAAGGGTCCCGATCCGAAACGTCAACTTTCCTGCTCCTCTGATGCTGCCTGGCCAGCTGTGTTCCTCCAGCTCCACACTGTGTTGTAGCATGAAATAAGGGTTTGACAGGCATTTGGGGCTGTGGCTGGATTTGTATGAACACAAGCCATGCTGCACCCTTGACATATGCATTTCCTCCCTCAACCCATCACCGCTGACTCGCATGTATTGATGTTCTGAAGTATTCAATGGAGAGTGCAAGAGAGCATGGGAGGAGCAGCACCAGGCACACCTGAAAATGAGATGTCGACCTGGTGGAGCTACCAAACAGGACTACTTGCACATCAAACAGCACAAGCAGCAATTGATAGACAGAGCTGAGTGATCCCACAACCAACAGATCAAATCTAAGCTCTGCAGTCCTACCACACCCAGTTATCAATGTCCTAGGCCCAAACATCTTCAGCTGCTTCATCAATGACCTTCCCTGCATGATAAGGTCAGAAGTGGGGATGTTGGCAGATGATTGTACAACGTTCAGCATCACGTGCGACTCCTCAGATACTGAAGCAATCCATGTTCAAATGCCACAAGATCTGGACAATATCTAGGCTTGGGCTGACAAGTGGCATAACAGACGTGCCACACAAATGCCAGGCTATGACCATTACCAATAAGAGACAATCTAACCATAACCCCTTGACATTCAGTGGTGTTAACATCATTGAATCCCCAACTATCAACATCCTGGGGGTTATCATTGACCAGAAACTCAACTGGACTAACCACATAAACAGTGGCCACAACAGCAGGTCAGAGGCTAGGAATACTGCGGCAAGTAACTACCTGCTGACTCCCCAAAGTCTGTCCAAGTCAGGTACAAGTCCAGGTACAAGTCAGGAGTGTGATAAAATACTCCTCACTTGCCTGGATGGGTGGAGCTCCAACAACACTGAAGAAGCTTGACAACATCCAGGACAAAGCAGCCGTCTTGATTGGCACTACATCCACAAACATCCACTCCCTCCATCACTGATGCTCAGCAGTAGCAGTATGCACTATCTACAAGTTGCATTGCAGAAATTCACCAAATATCCTAAACAGCACCGTCGAAAGCTATAACACTTTCATCTAGAAGGACAAGAGCAACGGTTACATGGGAACATCACCACCTGCAAGATACCCTCCAAGTCACTCACGATCCTGACTTGGAAATATATCGCTATTCCTTCACTGTTGCTGGGTCAATATCCTGGAATTCCCTCCTTAAGGGCATTGTGGGTCAACCCACAGCAGGTGGACTGCAGCGGTTCAAGAAGGCAGCTCACCATCACCTTCTCAAGGGCAACGAGGGACGGGCAATAAATGCTGGCCAGCCAGCAACGCCACATCCCACAAATGAATAAAAACAGTCATTTAACTCAACATTAATTTTTTTCTCCATAAATGCTGCCATAACTTGCTGAGTGTTGTCAGCATTTTCATTTTATGTACCAATGTTGAATGAATTGGTACTGCGATCTCCTGTTGTCCTGCATAACTGTTTCCCTTTGGATTTTAGTTCTTTTCCAATGATTTGAAGCATTTGCCTTAAAGACTTGATATCTTATTTGTGCAAGTCAATGTAAGCTTCAGTAGAGATTGAAGAAACTTTGTGAATTATAAATGGCATAACGAGCAAAGGTGATGCGAGTTGTATGACGTCCATGAAGTTTTTCTAACCATGAGCTGCAGTAATAAAAACAGTGTTTACTAGCTCAAAACTCTTTAGAAAAGATGGGAAATGCAAATAAAGCTGCACATTCTTGTTGGCCAAATATATAATTGATATTTCTAGTGTAATTATGGTGTTTTGGGTCTGACTTCTTCATCAAACAGCTGTTTTGTTTCCTTCCAGATGGTTTGCACTGCTAGAAATTCAAATGTTTGCTGCTCTTATACTCCACAAATATGAGTTTACTTTATTGGATCCTGTTCCAAAAGAGGTAAAAACATTGTAAATGCCATGCAAAAATGAGAATGAATGTGTTCACCTTTTTTTGATAGAAGTGGGTATGATTGATTTTGAAAGAAGAGGGGTTGATGATAATCACATTTTAAAATTTGCTGTTCCACTGCTGGCAATTGCAGACCAATTCAGAGAGTTGAAATTGAAGTAGAAGAAAAATTCGTAGTTTCAAAAGGCAACATCTGAAACATTTTCCATTCTTGCATGTGGACCATCTTCATGTGCATGGTCCATGAAATATATGGTTTCAGTTTTTGAAAATTCACAACCGTCTTCAAAATCAGACCAGAGCAGTCATTGTTCTAGTTCAGCACTGATTGGTTTCCTCACTGGAAAAGCTAAAGGATGTGGGAAATGGAAAAAATGTCTGGTTAATTATGGTCTTCTGGATGTGTCAACCTATGCAAGAATCTGTACTTTGCTTCTAACCATGAATACCTGATCTGAATGCATAATGTTAATCCAGTAAAATTAAAACTCCACCAGACTGCTCAGTTATTAACAAAATTAGTTTGATTCTGCATTATCTGACGTTTTGAAAATTAAGAACAGCCATTCTGGAAATGCTGGTACAACATCAGGTAACAACACATTAGGGGAAAAAAAACACCAACACATTAGTTGGAACCCTAGTTTATGTTGCATTTCTAATCTTATTATATCAGTTGTGGCTTGTATTAGTTATGCTTTTGAGGCAGCTTTGAAAAGTATACCCACAGAAACTGTTGCATGTTAAGTTTGTTATTGAAATGTGAGCACAGATTTTTCTTGCTGTCTTTTTCAGAGTCAACTTCATTTGGTAGGAACCCAACAGCCAGCAGCTCCCTGCAGAGTTGAATATAAATACAGATGACCAATATTTACTGCAAACACAGCTGTGCACTGCATGACCAGTGTACTCAAAAGTAGTTTTGATAACATGTTAAAATAAAGTTTTTCTTTAAAATAATGATGTGTACCTGTATTGTGTTCTGTAGAATTATGTATGTTTGACAACATAAATATTAATAAATAATCATGTGCTCATAGAATCAAAGAGTCATATAGCATGGAAATAGACCCTTCAGTCCAATCAGTCCATGCTGAACATAATCCCAAACTAAACTAGCCCCACCTGCCTGCTCCTGGCCCATATCCCTCCAAACCTTTCCAATTCACGTAATTATCCAAGTGTCCCTTAAAAGTTGTAATTGTACCACAACTACCACTTCCACAGGAGATTCATTCAACGTGTGAACTACCTGTGTTTAAAAAAAAAAATTGCCTCTCATGTCTGTTTTAAATCTCTTTCCTCTCACCTTAAAAATGTGTCCCCTCGTCTTGAAATCCCCCATCCAAGGGAAAAGACAACTACCACTAACTCTATCTATACCTCTTGTTATTTTATAAATTTCCATCAGGTCACCTCTGAAGCCTATCCAGCCTTTCTTTATAATTCAAACATTCCATGCCTGGCAACATCCTGGTAAATCTCTTCTGAACTCTTTCCAGCTTGATAATATCCTTCCTATAACTGGGTGACCAGAACTGGATACAGTATTCCAGAAGAGGCTTCACCAATGTCCTATACAAGCTCAACATGACTTCCCAACTCCTATATACACTGAGCAATGAAGGCAAGCATGCCAAATGCCTTTTTAACCACCCTATCTATATGTGATGCAAACTTCAAAGAATTATGTATATGTACCCCTAGGTCCCTCTGTTCTACAACACTACCCAAGTCCCTATCATTAATTGTATAAGCCCTCCCTTGTTTGTTGTACCTAAATGCAATACCTCACACTTATCCAGAGTGAACTCCATTTTTCAGCCCATTGACCAATTTGATCAAGATCCCTCTATAATCTTAGAAAACCTTCTTCACTGTCTACTATGCCACCAATTTTGGTGTCATCTGCAAACTTACTGACTATGCGTTCTTTAGTCTCATCCAAACCATTTATATAAGTGACAAAGGAGAATGCAGAATCGATCCCTGTGCGACTCTGTTGGTCAGAGGCCTACATCCAAAAAGCAACCCTCCACCGTTACTCTCTGTTTCCTGCCATTAAGCCAATTATGTATCTAATTGGCAAGATCACCCTGAATCCCATGTGACCTACGTGACAGAACTTGAATATTGCTATATAAAGACACATTTTGTCCAAACTTTTTGTTTTGCACCCATCAGGACAATTTGTAAGTATACCAATTCAAGAGGAAAACCAACACTTTTACTGCATGAAAGGGGAGTGCTGATTCATCAGCAAATGGACTCAAGTGGAAGCACTGCTGTGGAGAATGCACCATTAATGCTGATTGACAGTTAACAATGAGGTTTTGTTTCAATTTTAAACCAGGCAGGTTAGCTTTGATTTCTCAGGGCTATGGCCTGATCAATGAACCAGCAAACAACTGTCACATATTTTGTTTATTTGAAACAGGCACAGTGCATCTACATGTTTTCTCTGCTAAGAACAGGGCCTGGATATTAACAAATGTAGCTTCCAGTACACACAAGTGCACGATACTGTGAGCACACTGACAATCTTAAATTGGTTGTCAGCATAATTCTTTGCAGACACAGGATTATCCAGTAATTGTTGTCCAATTGCAGAATCATGTGTAATGTTGGACAATGTGTTGTGCATTTTGTAAGCACATCCTTGTTGGGTAAGATCAGTTCCTTGCTTGTTGCAAACAGTTAAAGGGATTTTTTGCTTCATACAAATCTCAGTTTTAGGAATTTATGGCCTACGTACCTGGCATCACATCAATACTGAAATTCATGTACAAAATAGGCAGAACATCTTTTTGGTTGACATCAGCATCCTGTTAGTGGTGAACACCACCCGTGTTGCTACTGTGTAGCAGAGTGAAACAGCGAGCTTCACCTGTCCTTTTAAGTCTTTTGAGATGCCTTACCCTTAAGCCGAGGTAGACAGGGAAATTTCAAGGACCAAGCATGATTGCCTTAGGGACTTTCACGGGAGTTAGAGAGTTTGTGAAATATACAGCTGGAAATAATCTGATCAGGGTTGTTATTATCCTGCAGGATTCAGGAATGGTAAGGTGTCTCAAAAAATTAAGCAACAGAAGGTGTACTTTCAAAAGTTTCGTTTGGGTTTTTGTTGTCATTGTCACATGGCTTCCAGCTAGTAAATAAATATAATCTTTTCTCTTCTGTCTACAGATGCATGTAATGACCTTTTCCTATTCACTACTGCCTTTTAGAAAGGTACTGAGTGTCACTGTGCACATTTTATCCCTTTTTCTCTCTCTGACATTAATTTCGTTTGATTTTTCTCATCTAATTGGTCATTAAATCCATTTAAAGTGTTTACCTTTTACTGTCAAGCACCATGTTGTCCTTTTCCCAAAAAGTTTGAAATAATCACAACTGAAGACTCAAAATGCTAGAGCTACATTGAGTGTTTTTCTTGCATCTCTCCATGTGGCCTCGTGGACTGAAAAATATTGTTACTCAGCACAGAAATGGCTGAAGGTACAGGCAGCATTAACATGAAGAATTCTGTACAACCACTATATGGCTGTCCATCCAAACAACATGGAAAATTGCCAACGTTTGTCCTGTCCAAACATCAGAAGACACCAGATTATAGTCCAACAAGTTTATTTGAATCACAATCTTTTGGAGTGCTACTCCTCTGAAGGCTTCAAAAGCTTCTGATTTCAAATAAACTGGTTGGACTACATACTAGTGTTGTGTGACTTCTGACTTTGTCCACCCCAGTCCAACACCAGCACCTCCACATCATGGCTGTCCAAAAATGCAAGATAAATCCAACACGGTCAATTACGGCCCTATCAGACTACTCTTGATCATCAGCAAAGTGATGAACGGTCTCCTCAACAAAGCTGTCAAGCAGCACTTGCAAAGCAATTACCTACTCCCTGAAGTACAGTTTCAGTTCTGCGAAGACTTCTAAGCTACTTACCTCACGACAGTCATGGTCCAAATATGAACTTAGGGAAGGTGAAAGCGAAAGACATTCAAGGCATCATCTGATTGAGTGTGGCAACAAGCAGCCCTGCTAAAACTGGTTAATAGAAATTGGAAAAACTTATCTACTGGAGGTTAATCATAAGTCTCAAGACATTACTGCACAAGTTCCTCCGCATACTTTCTAATTGAGATGTTATTACATATATCTGGAGCAGGTGGGCCTGCTGACTCTCAGAAAGGGACACTACCACTGCACAAGAGCCCTTGGTTCTCAGGCTAGTGTCCTAGGCCCAATCATCCCCAGCTCCTTCATCAATGACCTTCATGATGAGGTCATAAGTGGTGTTCGCTGATGATCACACACTGTTCAGTGCTATTCATGACTCCTCATACTGAAGTAATGCATCCCCATTTGCAGCAGGGCCTCGATATAATTTAGCCTTGTGATGAGTGGCAAGTAGTATTGTGCTACACAAATGGCCAGCACTGGTCAAGCTCAAAAACCCAGAGGGAAAAGACAATATATTTTGGATATGATAGAGAAGTGGTCTGAACTACTAAACTGGAACTCCACTTTAGAGCAGTAGTGTAATTTTTTGTCACTTTTCTCTCAGAAGAAAGAATCACTTTCCCCTTGGCATTCCATAGCATCACATCACTCCGAAACATTGACATTACTATAAACATGAGGCGAGTTGGGGGGGGGGGTCAATATTGATCAGAAATTGAACTGGACTAGCCGTATAGAATCTATGGCTACGAAAGCAGTTTAGAATTTCTGGCTGGCTTGACTCCAAGAACACTAAAAGCTTGACACCATTCAGGACACTGACCACCAAATTAAACATTCACTCTCCATTGTGAATGATACCAATATTACTTCCTCCTTCAAACCCACAACCTTTACCATCTAGAATGACAAGGAAACAGTAGACACACAGGAACACCACCCATGCACGTTCCCTGCTAATCTACACACCATCCCGAGTTGGAACTATAATTACCGTTCCTTCACTGCCACAGGATCAAAATCCTAGAATTCCCCCTTCCCAACAACCCAGAGGGTGTCTCTAACCCACCCAAGAGGGGCTGCAGCGGGTCAAAAAGGCGGCTCAGTAAAACAAATGACTAAGGAGGAGCAACAAAAGCTGGCCCACAGTTAGCAACGCCCACATGACGTTAAGTTGTACGTCTGAACAGTACCTCAGTAAATGCGGCTCACTGCTCTGTTGGCTTTACAGTCAGTTCCTCGTTCTTCACTGGTGTTTTTGAGAGACAGAAAAGTTGCTGTTTTGTTTTGTCCCTGTCTTCTTGCAATGGGAGTTGGGGAAATGTTTCTCTAACAGCAAGTGACTGACTGTGGTGATAGTGAGCGCTGCCAGAGCCTGCAGTGTGTGTGTATTTGAAGAGAGCACAGTGCAAGCCCAAGGCTCTCCACACCTCAGCAATGGTTTGGTTTGATCTTGAGAGCATTGCGACCGCTAGGGGCTCGGGTGTCATGACAGAGTTATTTTGCAACTTCAGTCGGGTGTTTTTTTTTTAATTTTTGTGGTTGTTTCTCTGACGGCGCTCTCGTGTCTTTCAGTTGTTTCTAGGCTGTATCCGGCTCGCTGCTGGCCTGATGGCAATGAGTAGGGAGACCGGCGAGTCTGAGCAGCGCCCTGCCCTGAACATGTACTCTCTGCCCGTCAAATTCGTGCTGACCGCCTGCGCTGCGACTGTTGCTGAAACAGGTGCTTGGTACCCCCCCTGCCTTTTAATTTACAACCCAAAAAATAACAACTGACGTTGCAGGCTTCATCCCACCACGAAATACACAGAAACCACTCCAGACCAGGGGGAAGGGGGTAACAAGGTGTAGAGGTGGATGAACAGAGCAGGCCAAGCAGCATCAGAGGAGCAGGAAGGTTGACGTTTCGGGCCTAGACCCTTCTTCAGAAAGGACAAACTTGCACTGCATTTAGTTACCGCCAGAGTGTCTATTTGAACGAGAGCCATTGGAGCAAGCCAACGTGCGGCATTGCCAATCTCTCCGCACAGGCCTATTATTGCCATCTGAGGGGTTGGTTAGATCTGTTGGCTGGTTTGCGGTGCAGAGTGATGCCAACTGCGTGGATTTAACTTCTGCACTGGCCGAGATTACCATGAAGGACTCTTCCTCAAGCTCTCATGTCTGAGACATGAGTGACCCTCAGGTTCAACCACCACCAGTCATCTCTCTCTCTGCTGAGAGGATAGCCCGATGGTATGGTAGGACTATAGCAACTTTATCTTTATGTCAGCAGCAAAATTCGATAGAATCATGGAAACCACGTAACCTGAAGGAGAGCACTGCTAAAATGAGAAATTGCCATTGTCGATTCGGAGGGAATTTTCTCCTCAATACGTATCTTTGGAAACATTAAGTGTGAATACTAGGATCTAATTTATGTACATATATATTTCTATATTTTTGGAATAAGCTTTTTGATAATGCCTATAGACATATTTATAATAAAGCTACAAAAAGGGAATGCAGAGGAAAACAAGGATATGAAATATGTAACGATTACAAATCTGAAATGAATAAGGGAGACCATTACTTGTGACCCTTTTGTTCACTGTATTAGAGATCTTGATACAGTAACTAATTGTAAACTTGTCAAATTTGTAAATACTAACATACAGAGAGTGTGGAGCAGTCAAGAATGGAAATTATGTTTTGCATAAAGATTTAGATTAAACCAGTAGAGAGACATACTTAAATATAAAGCAAGTGCAGGAAAAAAATGAGTTACTTAATGTCACATACTTAGAAAGAGACTAAAAATATCAATATTGTCACAGTGTGGAGAGCCAGTTACATGTTGCAGCAGAGCAAATATGAAGAGAGTAGGCAGAGTATTCAGGAATGTGGCTGAGAGCTCTGAAGCCCTATGAAGTTGAATGTTGGGTGCAAAGAGGTTGGAACAGAGAGCATATGATGAATACTGGAGTATAATGGAAGATTGCAGAAATGGAGAAAGATGAGATGCAATGGAAACTTGGAAAGCACTCCCCAAAAAGTTGCTTAGTGAGCTGCATTTGGGGCATTCAAAAGTTGTGCAACATCTCATATATTTTTGAACTTTAATATCTTTATTGATCACCCTTATTAAGTCAAGGATAGAGGATCTAGTCTAGCTCTAGAGATTTGCATTAGCAAATGTAAAGGTGCTGTAGAAGTACAAATTTTATTGTCGATTAGGAAAAATTTGCAGAGAAAGAAAATTTGCATTTACATTCGGCAGGTTAAAAAGAAGGCAAATGGAATGTTGCCTTTTTTTTCAAAGGGAATAGAGTCCTTAAAAAGAAAAGGAAGTCTTGCTAAAACTACAGCAGGAACTAGTCATGCCTCAGCTAGATAACTGAACAGTTTTGGTTCTCTTATCTAAGGAAATATCCTGGCATTTCAGGCACTTCAGAGTAGGTTCACTAGACTGATCCCGGGTGTGGAGGTACCGTCTTATGAAGAGAGACTGAAACGGTTGTGGCTGCTCAGTGAAATTTAGAAAAATGAGAGGAGACCTTATTGAAACGTATATGATTCTCGAGGGGATTGACCGGGTAGAGGTGGAGATGTTGTTTCCTCTTGTGGGAGAGTCTGGGACCAGAGGGCATAATCTCAGAATAAGATGTCGGCCAGTTAGGACAGAGATGAGGAGGAATTTCTTTTCTGAGGATAGTGCATCTGTGGAATTATTTACCACAGAGGGCTATAGAGGCTCAGTCATTAAATATATTCAAGGCCGAGATAGACAAGTTTTTAATCTTAAGGGAATCAAGGGTTATGGGAAAAATGCAGGAAAGTGGAGTTGAGGATGATTGGATCAGCCATGATCTCGTTGAATGGTGGAGGAGACCAGATGGGCCAAATGGCCTACTTCTGATCCTGAATTTCACATTTCATGTGATTGAAGAAGCCCTGGATAGTGATAGAGAAAGAAAGACGTGTCTTGGCAGAAACCAGAAACAATACTAATGATATTGTGTCCTATTGCATACAATTAATGGATTACAGTCGAAGTGCAACCTTTGTTACGACAAAAGCAAATATACTACATAACTATATTCTCAAAGCTACTATTGTTTGGAAGATATTTTGCTGATTTGAATTTGTGTTATGTACTACATAAGCGATCAGACAAATTTTATTTGCACTTTTATAATAGTGACATTTAATGAAAGCAAATAGATTAGTATCAGCACAACTGAGAGGTTGTGAATGGGACTATGACTTGATTTTTTTACAAACCAATATATTCTGCATTTTAGAAACAATTTAGTTTACAGCTGTGACAGTTGGTTTTAAATTGACCTTTGTTAAGATTAGTGATGTAAAAATACAATTTCACAACAGTGACAATTTTTAAAGATGAAATTAAAACTGTTATCATCCTGTCTCCTTCAAGCACAGGCAAAGAGAATGTCCAGGGGGTATTCTCTATTTACTTGGGTGATTATTGATGTCTAATACTATGCAATCTTGGGAAAACAGAGTAAAAATGCTGCAGAATCCACAGCAAAATTCCAGGCCCAGGACTTCCTCCATCACAGGATATAGATAGAATCAGTTATGCAGTATGTCATTTTGCATAATGTTAACAAATAAATAATAGAAGGGTCACCGGACTCTGTGTTAACTCCATTTTCTTTCTACAGACGCTGCTAGACCTACTGTGTTTCTCCACTATTCTCTGCTTTTGTTTCAAATTTATTTGCCGTGTGCTTCTTACTTGACTGATGACTGACTGGTTTTTAATTTGTTTCTTTGTTCTTAGTGACCTTTCCATTTGATTTAACTAAAACAAGACTTCAGATCCAAGGAGAATCAGTTCCCCATCATTTTAGAGGTAGTAAAACAGTAAAACCTTATCGGGGGATGATCCAAACAGCAGCTGGAATAGTGAAAGAAGAGGGCCTGTTCAAACTCTGGCAGGGTGTTACTCCTGCCATCTGCAGACATATCGGTAATTAGATTTAGCATTTTTTTTTTAATTTCCTGATATATTGTAATCAATACCTAAGCATCAGAATCATTACTTCACTGTTACACTATTTGTGCTCCTAATCACTGTTCTGAAGAAGAGTCACTGGACCCAAAACATTAACCCTCTTTCACAGCACAAATGCTGTCAGACCTGCTGAGCTTTTCCAGCAATTTCTGTTTTCAGCACTGAATGTACTAACTTCCTTTGGTTCTATAGATATTGAGTGGAATATTCACTTCTGCTGTACCTGTGGCTGTTTGTATTATGCATGGTGGTACAATACGATATTAAGCCTAAATTGCTTTTTGAAAGTCCGCTTAACTAATGGCTATGTCATGCAGGATCATTCTGGTTTACTTAATGACTTGGTTTTAGACACTTTTGGTAAAGCAGAATTCTAAGTGTTTGTGAGGAATCCAAAAATGATAAAAGCTACTTGAAAATTGGGGTTGCAATACAATACTGTTCAAAATTCCCTGAGGTTACTCAAAAATAACCTTTCAAACAGAATTACATATGGGAACATGGCTGCCTTTGCTGTGGGATGGTACGAAGTGCAGACCAGAGATCTCCTAAGGGAAGAAATAAGGTATTCTCTATTCGATGTCTTATGACAGCTGAAGCAGTCCATGTCTAAATGCAGTAAGTTCTGGTTATTATTCAGGTTTGGAGCAAAAAGTTGCAAATGACGTGGAAGCTAGACAGTTTGGAGATATAAATAGATACATCTTGAAAAATATCCATATTACAGAGAAGGGGATCCTGGATGTCTTAAAACACATAAAGGTAGATAAATCCCTGGGACCTGATGAGGTGTACCCTAGAACTCTGTGGGAAGCTAGGGAAGTGATTGCTGGGCCCCTTGCTGAGATATTTGTATCATCGATAGCCATAGGTGAGGTGCCAGAAGACTAGAGGGTTGGCTAACGTGGTGCCACTATTTAACAAAAGTGGTAAGGAAAAGCCAGGGAACTATAGACCGGTGAGCCTGATATTGGTGGATAAGTTGTTGGAGGGGCTCCTAAGGGAAAGAACTTGCATGTATTTGGAAAGGCAAGGACTGATTAGGGATAGTCAGCGTGGCTTTGTGTGTGGGAAATTGTGTCTCATTAATTTGATTGTGTTTTTTGAAGAAGTAACAAAGTGGATTGATGAAGGTAGAGCAGTGGACATGATCTGTATGGACTTGAGTAAGATGTTCAACAAAGTTCCGCATGGTAGATTAGTTAACACGGTTAGATCACATGGAATACAGGGAGAACTAGCCAGGTGGATACAGAACTGGTTCGAAGGTAGAAGACAGAGGGTAATGGTGGAGGGTTGCTTTTCAGACTGGAGGCCTGTGACCAGCGGTGTGCTACAAGGATTGGTGCTGGGCCCACTGCTTTTTGTCATTTATATAAATGATTTGGATGTGAACATAGGAGGTATGGTTAGTAAGTTTGCACGTGACCCCAAATTTGGAGGTGTGGTGGACAGCAAAGAAAGTTACCTCAGAGTACAATGGGACCTTGATAGGATGGGCCAGTGGGCTGAGGAGTGGCAGATGGAGTTTATTTTAGATATGTGAGGTGCTGCATTTTGGGAAGGAAAATCAGAGCAGGACTTGTACACTTAATGGTGAGATCCTGGAGAGTGGTGCTGAACAAAGAGACCTTGGAGTGTAGGTTTATTGTTCCTTGAAAGTGGAGTTGCAGGTAGACAGTATAGTGAAGAAGGCATTTGGTATTCTTGCCTTTTATTGTTCAGTGCATTGAGTATAGGAGTTGGGATGTCATGTTGTGGCTGTACAGGACATTGGTTAGGCCGCTTTTGGAATAATACGTTCAATTCTGGTCTCCCTGCTATAGGAAGGATGTTGTGAAACTTGAAAGGGTTCAGAAAAGATTTACAAGGATGTTGCCAGGGTTGGAGGGTTTGAGCTACAGGGAGAGGCTGAATAGGCTGGGCGATGACCCTATAGACATGTATAAAATTATGAGGGGCATAGATAGGGTGAATAGCCAAGGTCTTTTCCCCAGGGTGAGGGATTCAGAACTGGAGGGAATATGTTTAAGGTGAGAGGGGACAGATTTAAAAAGGACCTAAGGGGCAACTTTTTCACACAGAGGGTGGTGCGTGTATAGAATGAGCTGCCAGAGGAAGTGGTGGAGGCTAAAAAATTACCACATTTAACAGGCATCTGGATGGGTATATTAATAGGAAGGGTTTAGAGGGATATGGGCCAAATGCTAGCAATTGGGACTAGATTAATATCTGGTTGGCTTGGACCAGTTGGACCAAAGGGTGTTTCCATGCTGTACAGCTCTATGACTGCATGACACTCGTGCCACACAACTGCCAGGCAATGATCATCTCCAACAAAGGAGAATTTAACCATTGTCCCTTGACGTTCAGTGGCATTATTATAACTGAATCCCCCACTATCAGTATCCGGGGGTTAACATCGGCCAGAAACTAAGCTGGACTAGCCACTCATATACTGTGGCTACTAAAGCAGGTCAGAGGTTAGACATCCTGAGACGAGTCACACACCCCAAAACCTGCCCAGCATGTGAAAGTCGCAAGTCAAGAGTGTGATAAAATATTCCCCACTTAGCTGGGTGAGTGCAGCTTATACGACATTCAGGAAGCCTGACACTGTCCAGGACAAGTAATTGGCTTGATTGACACCACATTCAGTCTTTCCTCCACCGATGCTCAGTTACAGTAATGTACCAGTTACAAGATAAACTGTAGAAATTCACCGAATCTCATAGATAGAACCATCTAAACCCGTGGACACTTCCATCTAGAAGGTAAGTACGGCAGGTATATGGAAACACCATCACCTGCAAGTTCCCCTCTGAGTCATTCACCAACCTGTCTTGGAAATACATTAAGTCAAAATTCTGCAGCTGCCTTCCTAACAGCATTGTGGGTGTACCTACACCACATGGATTGCAGTGGTTCACCACCTTCCCAAGGACAACTGGGGATGGACAATATATGTTTGCCTAGCCAGCAACACCTACATTGAATTTTTTTTAAAAATCAGCTGGTTGAAAAATTGATGCGGGCTTTGCAGCAAGCCGTCAACTTTCCTCTTAACTGCAAGACACATGTAAACCAGTGAAACCACAACAAGAAGGAAGACTATTGTTGGGGATGGATATTTTATGAGCTCTGGGAAAAGGCCTAGAGACCAGAAAGTTAAAAGTGGATTATTGCAATCTCATTTTAATTTTTATATTCTGTAAGTAACCTTTATTTACACAGATACCCTTCCTTTTATTTATGATGTATACTAGTGTATTCAGGAGTACGGATGGTTGCCTACGAACAACTCCGTGATTCTGTACTTCACAAGGACAAAGATGGCTATTTCCCACTGTGGTAAATATTATAAAATACAATGCAGTATAATGTACAAAGCCTTTATTCTGTATTTGCATGCACAGATTTGATTTAAAAGATGATCCGTTAAATCTATTTTAAAAGTATTCGCTATTTACACATATATTAAATAAATAAAGAAAGTCAAGGCAGCTGTGACAGGGTTCTGTGTAGTAGATTAATTAGTAAAGTTAGATCACATGGGATTCAGGGAGAGCTTGCCAATTGGATACAAAATTGGCTTGACAGTAGGAGTCAGCGGCTGTTGGTGGAGGCCTGTGACCAGAGGTGTTCTGCATGCAGCGGTGCTGGATCTGTTTTTGTGATTTATATAAACGATTTGGATGAGAATTCAAGAGGCATTGTTAGTAAATTTGCAGATTACACCAAAATTGGTGGTTTAGACAACAGTGAAGAAGGTTATCTAAGATTACGAAGAGATCTTGATCATTTGCGTCAATGGACTGAGGAGTGGCAGATGAAGTTTAATTTAGATAAATGTGGGGTGTTGCATTTTGATAAAACATACAAGGGAAGGACTTATACAGTTAATGGTAGGGCCCTAGTTAGTGTTGTTGAACAGAGAGACTGAGGGGTTCAGGTATGTAGTTCTTTGAAAGTCACATCACAGGTAAACAGGGTGGTTAAGAAGACGTTTAGCACATTTGCCTTCATTGCTAAGACCATTGAGTATAGGAGTTGGGACATCATGTTGAGGATGTACAGGATGTTGGTGCAGCCACTTTAGGAGTACTGTGTCCAGTTCTGGTTGCCCTGCTATAGGAAAGAGATGATCAAATTGGAGAGAGCTCAGAAAAGATTTAGGAGGGTGTTGCCAGGATTAGAGATTTTGAGTTATGTGGATAGACTGGGCCTTTTTTCACTAGAGCGTAGGAGGTTGTGGGGTGACCTTATAGATCCTGGATTTGCATGACAGTTTAGTGCCAGCTGGAATGCTTAAACATGCATGCAAGTGAGAAAGGCTGTACGTATTAATCGTAGAATGAGAAGAAAGAATAAACTAGAAAAATGAGCATCAAGTGCTAATCTTTATTTCAGAAGATATTTTAATCCTGTATGCTGAGGAATGGTAAACTTCAATATAAATATTGACCATTATTTTGTTGTAAAAATAACAAAACTAATGGCATTACTGTTATTTGTGTGCAAATAACATAACAAATTTAAGTGAAAGACTGGTGTGCTGTTAAGTATGATATCTAAATGTTGTTAACTGATATGCACCCATTCTCCATTAGCTTTTGTAAACACCATTTCACTGCCAGTCTCAGCTTGAGAAAGTATTAAATGCCTTTATTTGTATGGTAAATACAGTAGTAACGAATTAATTTGTTAAATGTGTCACTGAAAGTTATTTTCCAAAGTTAAATGCCAATATAAATGCTCTTTTAATCAGGTGACATGTTAATTGGTCCCAATCACCCTCCTGACATTGAAAATTAATTGTTACAAATGAGTGGCCTCATTCCTTCAGGTATTAATTCTGAAGATTTTGAAAATGTGATGGCTCTTTTCTTTCTCTCAACCCAACATTTCTTTCTGTCTCTTCAAAGCTCTTTCTGTATCTGTTTTGACATTGAATCCACCCACTGTAATTTAGACTTCCTTCTCACTCTTTGCACTTAATATCCTGATCTTTCAGGCGATTGAGATACAGTTCCCCCGCCCCCAATCCCCCCGCTTCATTCGTGTTCCAAATGCCTAACTCTCCTGGCTGAAACATTAAGCTCATGTTTTCAGCAATCAGTGCAAAAATTGAATAATTGAAAAGAACAGTTTCAAAAATTGAAACAAATGCAAGATTAACCAGCAACAGAAACTGTTGGTGCATTGCTATGACAAAATCTGGGCCAATATTTATAAAATGTATCACAGACTTTGACTTTCTTAATATTGTCAATTAATAGTATAAAATAGCTACTTTATAAATGGAGACAACACAGTGTGGAGCTGGAGGAACACAGCAGGTCAGGCA
>NW_025965717.1:0-32743 GCF_021869965.1 Rhincodon typus | reverse complement strand
GAGAAGCCTTCCTGCTCCTCTGATGCTGCTTGGCCTGCTGTGTTCATCCAGCTCTACACCTTGTTATCTCAGATTCTCCAGCATCTGCAGTTCCTACTATCTCTGTATCCTCTGTCATGTTGTGTGGCATTAAAAGGTAAAGTCACCATTGTTCCAGTGGACCATAAGGCTGCTTTCTCAATAGGAAAGAGAGGTGACCGGTGATGGTTTAATCTGATGGTCACCATGCTTCAGGTGAGGGGAAGAGATTGAGGAGAGTCCTTCATGTTAACCTCAAATGTCAACATTACTGTGCATCGCAAACCAACCATCCAGCCAAATGAGCTAACCGACCCTCCTATGTGACATTACTGCTTGCTAAATGGGATATAGTCATACAGCACAGAAACAGAATAGTCCCACCTGCCTGCTTCTGGCCATATCCCTCCAAACCTTTCCAATTCACATACTTATCCAAATGTCTTTTAAATGTTGTAATTGTACCCACATCCAGCACTTCCTCAGGAAGTTCATTCCACATGCGAATCACCCTCTGTATAAAATTCGGAACCGATTCAGAAACTCAAAACTGAGTATTCATGAGGCACTGCGGGTCACCAGCAGCAGCTACCATAATCTGTAACATCATGGCCTGGCATATCCACGCTCTACTTTTGACAGGAGCAGCAGCAAGCATTCCGAAAAATTTAAGTGTCAACCTTGAGACTCTACAACATTGGGCTACTTGGGAACCAAACAGAGGAAACAGCATGTCATAAACAGAACTAAATGATCCCACAACCAATGGCTCTACTGTTCTGCCACCACTCATTTGCATATTACATAACTAAGACCCAGAGCAGGGTCCACAAATACCACCCTTGTTAATGATGCTCACACCTATAAAAATGACCAGGACAGTTACACCGACAGTGCATAGGCTGTTCATCTTCAAGTCACAATGAGGTATTAGGACTGTCAATTTTGTAAATGGTTACAACTTAAAATGTCTAGTCAATTTCAAAATAGAATGGAACTTGGGGTCTAATGCTAATTAGCATTTCTATCTGGATATAAGGCCCACATGATTCACAATGCCATGGAGATAATTTTTGAGAGGGAAAAGTCCATTAGAAGCCATTATATGATCAGATTACAGGTTTTTCTTAAAATATCAATGAACCTCACAGAGAGGAAAGTCTGCAAGATTCACAGAAACAGACAAAGAAGAAATATAGACACCAAATGTTTATTGTTCAGCATGCAACATACTGGTGGGAGCCCCCATGCTCGGCTTGAAGAGACCAAGTCCGTGAAAGTTGAAACAAAGCTGGAAGATTCACCTTGCTTTGTCTAGAGGAGGGGATCTGCAACTTAATCCTCAATGTGAAAGTCAGTCCAGGAAGTAGAAATTATGCAGTAGAGAATAACATTGTACTAACTCCTGGAGAATACAGAGATTAATTAAGGGACAGTGTAAAGTATAACTGTAAGGGTGATTTTCAGTTGGTTTATAGGTTAAATGGGGATCTTTCCTCTGGTCTGGAGTACATGCTATCTTCCGAAATAGTATTTAGTTGACGTGGACGCTTGAGTCACTTAGACATTGGTTGGAAGTCCCATTTCTTTTTTAAGGTCATCAGTTTCTATCAGGATTGGAAAAGATGGTGATCCTATGTTGATTGGCAGAATTGGATTTTCATGACACTCACCATAGGTGGTTTTTGAGGGACTCATTATCAGGAAAATACTTATTAATTATTTTCTAACATGGAGGCATTGTTAGGTATTCAATGCCAAGATTGAAAAGAAGGAACACTAGGCATGCCCCTTCAAGAAATAAAATTCATTGGTTTCACTGGAGGAACTGCAGGCTGCCTGATAAATTCAGGCAGAAACAAGTGTTCATTTTCACTGAACAACACAATTGTGAGGTGGCAGGCTGGACAGGAGCAATCACAGAAGTACATTATTCTGATGTTTCTGAGACGCAGCCAAATTGAACTAAAAGATTTTCTCTTTCAATTAGAGTGGTGTTGAATGGTGTCAAATCCATGCCTATCCCCATCAAGGTGGTTGTTGGAATTGATCATTTGGACAGCAGAACCACAAAACAACTCACGCATCCTCACCTCTGCCAGTCCATCGCACTGAACATGCGACTGAATCCACTCCAGTCGGTCAGAGTTTTCCTTCTCACGCACACCTTCATTCACCTGGGAACACAGCTCCTCTGCCCGCTCCAATGCCAGCTTTAAATGGTTATGGTCTGCATGGATCTCTGGAGTGTTTTCCAAAATCTGCAGTCATTGTACGAGAAATTACATTTTTGAATGTCAGATCTTCTAGTCAATGTCCTTCTTTGATACTATATTACCACAGACACAACTGTCAATCTTTCTTATTGGTGCACTAACAATCTTTTGTAGAGTAAGTATTCCTAGAAATATTCCATAGAAATTACCCTTGTATGATTCTTTTGTTATAAAATGAATGTGAAACTTACTTGTTGCTAATTTATTTTCCAAGTTGAAGTTGACTATCTAAGCATCAAAGTACTTCTGACTAAGTCCAAAGAGTTCTGATAAATTACAAATAGCAATTTTTCAGATTCAGAATATTGATGTACCCCAGATATGAGTAACTTAAGTCATCTGCTTAAAATGCAATTTGAAGAAAAATGTCAGCTTCCCTCCCTAAACCTGCACTTCAATGGGGGTCAATAGACATATGCATTATTACAAACATCAAAAGCTTATTATGTTCTTTGAGCCAATCACCTGCTCCTTGATATCAACCCATCTACCTATATTTTCAATCACTTTCCTTCTCTTACTGAAGTAACTCTTCAATCCACTTTTATTATTCACTTCAATTCAGTAACCTATTTTATAAGCCATCAACTTCTGTTTAAAAATGGATCTCACCTAACTTCGTTATTTATAAAGTTGTTGCTTTCTGGCACTTGTTTAGTTTGGATGCTGTATTTGTCATCTGTTTCTCTGGGTTGCAGCTACTCAATCTGGTGCCTTTATTTTGGGACAGAATAGTGGATCCACAAAAGCTGGGTGTATGACTCAGCCACTCCCATTAAGAGAGTGGATCCATCAGAGTAAATACTGGGTGTCAGCTCTTGAAAATGATTTTGTTTTTATTCATTCATGGAATGAGGCCATCGCTTGCTAGGCCGGCATTTATTACCCATCCCTAATTGCTCAGAGGGCAGGTTATAGTCCATCACATTGCTGTGGATCTGGAGTCACGTGTAGGCCAGACTAGGTAAAGATAACAATTTCCTTTCCTGAAGGACATTAGCCAACAGATGGGTTTTTATGACAATCAACAATGGTTTCATGGTCTTCATTAGACTCCAAAGTCCAGATTTTTATGGAATTCAAATTCCACCATCTGCCACTGCAGGATTTGAACCTGGGTCCCTAGAAGATTACCTAGGTCACTGGAATAAAAGTCTAGCAATAATACCACTAGGCAATCACCTCCTCACTTATATATGGATAAGTGAATCTTATAGAATGGGAATGAAGTAAATATCAAAAAAAGAAGTTAGTTTAACTTGTGTCCTTGGATTGGACATGGTTCTGCTGCTGAAGTCAAATAGTGTTATCGAAAGTAAACTTTCTTAATACACAAATCTCAAATGTGGTTTAATAGCAATTAAAGATGTAAACAGTTACAATAATTAACAGCTTTTGAAGCACAGTGTAAAGTGCTGAAAGACAAAGTCTATTAATTTATTTTGCACCATTCGGAGTTACAAGAATGGACTTACATTTTTAATAATAAGTGGATAACGTGTAATTCTTTGCATTGGCTTCAATAAGAAGCTGGATAGTGGCATTCCTTTACATCGAGGGTCAGAAGCCAATTTCTGAGGAGAAAAGTTAAAAAGTTACTGAAAAATATCAACACTCTAGTTATTTGTTATGTCATAAACTGCATTGCTTAAATGAAACAGAGAAACTAGGAGCAGGAGTGGGCCATTCAGTCCTGCAAGACTGGTCTGCCATTAATACCTGATCTTCTATCTCAATGTCATGCTCCTGCTTTCTCCCCATATTGCTTGAGGCCTTTAAAATCTGAAAAAAACCTGTCCCTTTCTTGAATATATTCAGTGATTTAGCCACTACGGCCTCTGTGGTAGAGAATTCCACAGGTTCACTACCCTTGGAGTGAGGAAGTTTATCCTCATCTCAGTCCTAAATGGTCTACCCCTTATCCTGTGACTGTAACCCATGATTCAGGACTCCACAAAACAGGGAAAAGATCCTTCCTACATCTAGCCTGTCCAGTCCCATTAGAATTTTGTACACTTCAATCAGAAACTTTCTCATCCTTCTCACCTCCAGGTAACACAGGCCCAATTAAACCAATCTCTCTTCATAGGACCCCTGATATTAGACTAGGGATCCTTTGTTGCATTCCCTCTATGGAAAGTATATCCTTTTTTAGGGAGGGAGGTGCAATACTCCAGGCATGATTCCACCAATCCCATTGTATGATCCCACCAAAGCCCTGTACAACTGCAGTAAGACATCCCTACTTCTGAACTCAAAATCCCTTGAAATGAAGGCTAATATACCATTTGCCTTTCTAATTGCTTGCTGCACATGGCTCTTCATTGACTAATTATAAGAACAAGTGTGTAACTTCACATTTAACCACACTGTACTGCCATTGTTTGCCCATGCAATTTGTTGAAAACATCTTGAAGTCTCCTTTATCTTCCTCACAACTCTCAATCCCACCCAGTTTTGTGTTGTCAGCAAACTCGGAAATGTTGCATTTGGTTGTGTTCTGAAAAGGACAGAAGGAGTCTATAAAGGGACATAGATAGGCGAAGTGAGTGGGCAAAGATCTGGCAAATGGACTACAATGTGAGAAAGTGTGACATTATCCACTTTGGCAGAAACAATAAAAAGCATATCATCTAAATGATGATAGGTTGCAGAGCTGAGATGCAGAAAAATCTGGGTTTCCTAGCATGTGCATGTTGGCATACAAAAATAATGTTTGCATGAGCATGATACTGGAAGACTGAGAATGGAGAGATGATGACACAACGGCATTGGACTAATAATCCAGAGGCTACAGATGCTGCCAGACCAGCTGAGTTTTTCACGTTCTCTGTTTGTTTCAGATTTCCAGTATCAGCAGTATTTCGCTTTCATAAAGGTATTTCAGCAGTCTAATTTTAAAGTTCACTAATTGCTTATAGGCAAGAAAGCATAATACTCCCCTGGGACTTAGATGCCAAAATTTAACTTTAATATGGGCTGGTAAACCAGGCTTGCAATTGCTACATAAAATATCTTGGAACTTCTTTCAAAGACAAAGAAAAATACTTTTTACAAACCTTAAGATAATCTTTAAAGTCTGGCTCTTCATCAGTTTTGTGCTGAAGGATAGCTGCACCATTTAGCTGACAGCTGCAAAACCGGATGTAGGCTTGCATGTGTGACAGCTCTGTAGCTAAGATATCTCCAATCATCTGCACTGGCATCTTCTCCCCACCAGTCTTCTTCCTCACACGAAGTGCCCTAGAACCAAGGTTAACAAGAGTCTGGCATTCATCGTATAACCCAAGCTAAACATGGCATGGATTCAATGGACTGATTGGCCTCCTGTTGTGTCACGATGATACAATGACTTTAAACAAAGCAGAAACATTAACTTAAAAAAAGAAATAAAATCTTGGTTTTGGGCTAACCACATTTTAAAAAGCCTTATCTGGAAATCTTTGATCCTTTCTGATCCTGCGTGGAACATGGCAAATTCCTGCTAAAGTCTCTACTTCAGAGACAAGATCTCCCGGTGCTCCATGCAAATGTGATGCTCATGAATATACCGTGAATTCATGATGGCTCTTACATCTCTATCCATGAATGTCATGAGGGTTCCGGTATTACAAATCCTCTGTGTCTAAATTGAAATGTTATATTGAATGGAATTTTCGTGGCTAGAATTAATACTTTATTTCCCTATTCACACGTGTTTAGCTCCAATTGAAATCTTGCTGGGGTTGACCATAACCACTTGCAGCATGACCATCAGGCTATTCCACTGTGAGAACAAGTTATGTTCTCTTACAACAGGGTGGGGAGAGGGCGGTGGTGGTGGTGGTGGCGGCTAACAAAGAGACCCTTGGAGTGCAGATTCATAGTTCCTTGCAAGTGGAGTCACAGGTAGACTGGTTAGTGATGAAGGCGTTAGGTACGCTTGCCCTTACTGGTCAGTGCATTGAGTATAGGAGTTGGGAGGTTATGTTGCGGCTGCACAGGACATTGGTTAGGCCATTTTTGGAATACCACTTTCAATTCTGGTGTCCCTGCTGTAGGAAGGATGTTGTTAAAAGGTTAAAAAAAAATTACAAGGATGTTGCCAGGATTGAAGAGTGACCTTATAGATGTTTATAAAATCTTGAGGAGCATGGATAGGGTGAATGGTCAAGGTCTTTTCCACAGAGTACGGGAGTCCAAAACTCGAGGGCGTAGGTTTAAGGTGAGAGGGGAAAGATGTAAAAGGGACCTAAGGGGGAACCTTTTCACACAGAGGGTGATGAGTGTATGGAATGAGCTGCCAGAGGAGGAGAAGGACGCTGGTATAGTTACAACATTTAAAAGGCGTCTGAATGGGTATATGAACAGGAAAGGTTTAAGAGGGATATTGGCAAAATGCTGGCAAATAAGACTAGATTAATTTAGTATATCTGGTCGGCATGGATGAGTTGGACCGCAAGGTCTGCTTCCATGTTGTACAACTCTATGACATTACCACCACACTACTGCATCTCCTGATTACTGACTGTATGCACAGCAGAAACTCAAGGCCAATAATTCTAACAGCATGAAAGAGTTATTGCTCTAATTAGTAAAATGTTCATGACTCTACATCAAAGAACACACTCCATAATGAAAAGGAAGGCATGACTTGAACAAGACAAGACTCTCTGGCCAAAAACACTTGCACGCTTACTTGTACAGCTTGGTGTTGGACATAATGAGTTCTTTCCAGTTCACAAAGATTGTTCCCAGCTCAGCTTCTGTCATAAGCCTGGATTCAGCCATTTGTTTCTGAAAAACCTACAAAAGGAATATCCAAATACATACTTCAAGCACACAAGCAAAGTTTAACTTTGAAGGGATCAAATTCCTCTTTGATCATGTAACTCTTCACTTCTTCCAGTAAATAAAAACAGATGCCCACCCTCACAAAAAATAACATTTCAATTTGCAATTCGAGAGATGATTATTTTGAGTAAAAGCAGACTGGCACTACACAATGATGTTTGATTGCAAAATGATATAACAGTGAACTTGGCAATTAAAATCATTCCTTCATTTAGCTGCTTTAATCAACTAGTTTGTTACATGGAATTCCTCTATTTGACTGTGTGCCATCCTCAGATGAGAGAGAGTTGCTGCCTGGCTTCTCAGTTTTAAGCTGCTGCAGGCAAGTCATTGAAAACTTTTGGATTTTTCCCTTCTTTTGTTCCTTTCCTGCAAGTATTACTGTCCAGATATTATTCAATATTCTTACAAAACAGTATGGTTGAACTGTACTCGACACTCAACACAGTTGTGGAACATGCACTCAAGCTTCAGAATGACTCTTTGCTTAAATTATTATAAAATATATTGGTTATTCAGTTCAGTCAGTGCTTACCTCTAAAACCAGCTGCAAATCATCCATGTACCTCTCTTCAGTCTGAATCAGTTCATGGATATAACCCTGACGTTTTCTTTCTATAGGTAGCATGGTATCAAGGGACTGGAGGTCAGCACACCCTGCAGGGTTAAGAGATTATTATTGACTAAATTGCATGCATCAATTCAATGTCCAAAAACATTTTATAAAGTTCAAAAGCATTTTATAAAGTTCAGAAGCTACCAACAAAATCTATTTACTTGTGTTATCATATTTTTAATTTGAGGGATCTTTTCAAAATATAATGATCAACTTAAAAAAAATTGCTCCTGCAGCTGATTGTTCGTCTTCACAGGGATTGCAAGAATGTATTTTCCAATTTATCATCCACTTTAGAAAAATGAACTAAAGAAAATAACAATTGCTTTATTCTGTTAATCCTTTTCTGAATAATTATTTTGAACGATTAGACAGTGCTCTAACATTTGGATTTTTAGCTCACAAGGAGCTGTTGGATAGACAGAAAAACCCATCTCGTTTGTTCGTGCACCTCAGGGAAGGAAACCTAACATTCTTATCAGACATGGTTGATAATTGACTGAAATCTCACGCCAAAGAGTTTGACTCTTACTTTCTGTCAGAAGTGGTGTCACAAGCCACTGAGTACCACAAAATCTTTACAAAGATACTGCAGCACTTCAACGCAGATCATAAAAAGCAGGAGCAGACGATTCAATGCTTCAACAAAATCATTTCTGACGTAATGTGGCCTTAACTCGGTCTTCCTGTTCTCTGTTCAATCCCCTGTAGGTCAAAAATTCATCTAACGCAGCCTTCAATATATTCAATGACCCAGCTTCTACTGCTTTTGGGAACAGACTTTTAAAGATTAACAACGCTCAGAGAAAATTCCACTTTATCTCTAACTTAAATGGGAGACACCTTAAAGTGCATTCCCCAGTTTTACAGTCCCACGAGTGACAACATCCTCTCAGCATCCACCCTGTCAAGCAAGCTCCTTCTGAATCTTAAATGTTTCAACAAGATAACCTCTCTGTCTTCTAAATTCTAATGTAAGCCTAACCTGCTAAACCTTTCCTCAAATAAAACCGCTTCATCACAAGAATTGGCCAAGCGAACCTACACTCAACTGATTCAAATGCAAGTGTACCTCTTCTTAAGGAGACCAAAATTGTCCGAATCATTACATATATCATAAATTTATGGATGAAGGTCCCCATCACTGATCCCTGTGGCAGTTCATTATGTAAAGGTCGAGAATCCTGACCAGCTGTTTCCCGTCTGTTGGCCAATCCTCTATGCATGGCAATACACCGTCCGAACACCACAACCTCTTAACTTTTATGTGTCGCCTAATTGAATTCTTTTATAAATCTAAATACAATACTGACATTCCTTTATTCACCTTGCCTGTTACATCCTCAAACCAGCTTCTCAAAGCAACTAGCGATCAGTGATAAGTTCTGTATTGTCAGCAAAACTCACATTATGAGAATAACTTTATCCTTCACAAGACATACAAACTGAGCCTGTTCCATCATTTGATAAAAACACAACCAATCTGATAACTCCACATTCTCATTTTCCCATTAACCTTCTGCCCCCTTGCTATTGTTATTGCACTTTGAGGAAGAGAGTTTCAAATATTTGTGACCTTCTCGTACAAAAAGTTTTGCATCTATCGTAAATGTCCTTATGCCCTTTCTACAACATTTATAGCTTTGTGTCATCAGCAAATTTAGTGATCATACTTTCAGACCTTTTATAAATTGTAAAAAAAAACTGAACCCTGCAGCACACCACTCATTACATTTCGCCAATCAGAAAATGACCCACTCCAGAAAGTGCTAATCTGTTTTCTGTTGGCTGGTCAATCCTCTATCCATGCCAATACACTATTCCTACACCATAAGCTTTTGTTTTCTTCAATAACTTTATCAAATGCTTTTCAAAATGTACAGTATATCCACAAGTTTTCCTTTATCTACAATCCGTTCCTTCCTCAGAGAATTCCACTAAATTGCTTAAACACAATTTTCACAGAATCAAAGACATTTTGAAGCCTTCCACTAAAACAATGGCTTTGGATCCCAAAGTAATACTT
Source organism: Rhincodon typus (assembly GCF_021869965.1). NCBI lineage: Eukaryota > Metazoa > Chordata > Chondrichthyes > Orectolobiformes > Rhincodontidae > Rhincodon > Rhincodon typus. Next base: position 22,974 of record NW_025965717.1, on the reverse strand, counting down.
AAAGGCCATTCTTTAGAGCTAATGGTTTACAGTGCATGAATGAGTCAAATTCTATTTTTATTAGATGCTACTTCACGATTTTTACTGGTATTTTGCATTCTTAGTTCCCCCTATTCACCACTAAAACTGTAAAGTAGTGCTGCAAATATCTTTGCCATTTTATTTGGTAATTTTGGCTCTCACCGTTTATGGAGACATTATAGAGGGCCCCGTTATTGAGCATGCTGTATTTCATAAGCACCCTGTTAAACTATGAGATATCTTTTCACCCCAAATAATTTCTGTCCCCTCTTAAACAATGCAGCAAAGGCCAGCAAATGCATGTGCTGGAGGTAGCCTGCATGCAGACACCTATTAGTCATTGTTCTTGTTCACCCAGTCCTTGTGCTATCACAGAAAAGCTGCAAATTAACCTGCAAATGGAACATACCAGAAGGTTCAGGGCAAAGCCTCTTTTGACTTGAAGATTTTTTCAAATTCTCTCAAGGGAAAACACTTTAACTACAGGCTGGAAAGATCAAAGGTGACCCAAATCAATATTTTTGTGCTTTTGTAAATAGGTGGAGAATTGTTTTATGTCTAGAGTCTAAAAGGATGAGATATAAAGTAATAAAACCTGCATACTTTCCCGGTTTGCGCAACTCTCAAAGGAGGAGATTTTGCAGAACTGCCTATAAAATAGCTTCAAAGTATACTCTTTCCTTACTGTGAAATTGATAATGGAGTACTTATCCAGCACAGATCTCTGTTAGAATCAATACTCTGCGCATCGTAATATATAAATTTATTGTCAGTGATAACCAGTGGTAGGTCATGATCTCATTACATGGATTGAAAATGAGTAATTAGTCCAATTCCTACTTAGACTGATAAGATAAATTTCATCTAATACTTGCATGAACTATTACCAAAGATGATATAGAATTTGCAGAAAATCTAAACTTGGCAGTTTTTGAAAAATAAGTAATGTGCCACATGAGAATGATCCAAGGTTAGATTTCCATCTCTACTAAAAAGACATGGTTTAGTAAATAGTCATTAGTGGGACAAAATAAATAAACATATTGTGTTGAAGGAATCTAAGCAATCAAAACTGAATATTTCAAAGATTCGTATTTGGCATTTTTAAGTTATTATAGTTGCCATTTGTCACTGGATAGAACCAAATATCAAGATGACACACTGCAACATGCCATGAACAGTCAGTGTTCATGTTTAATTTGCTCCTCAATACCAGTAATTACAAACTGAGCACATAATCAAAACTGTCATCATAGAAGCCAACTCCTCACATGACTATGAAGATTTATTTTGATACACAAAATATTTCCTTTGTCTCATTATCGTGATGGAAAGATGAACACTCTGAATTCACTAGATATCAAAATGATTACAATAAGACAGACATTTAGCACATCTTAATTCTTCCATTCAAAAAGACTACATAATCTCCAATTGCAGTATCTAACTGCTGTTTAAATGATTTTAAGTGTTCACCTCCACCACTCTGTCTGGAAGTGTAATCCACATGCAGGTCACCTAGTGTTAAGAACTTTGTGATACTAATTTTAGAATTATCCTCCACTAAAGCAGTTTCCCCTTGTGCTGAAATCACAATAATTTGAAGCAATGTGTTCATTTCCCCATCTAATATTATTTACAAGACTATTTCTCAAATACCACTTTTCCAGACTGAAAAACTATCATTTTTCCAGTTGCTCTTCATAGTACAAACCTTTTATTATTTCAGATCAGTCATGAGATTCTTCTCTGTTGCTTCCAATGCTACATGGCACTCTCACAGTTTGGTGATCGGAACTGGGCATAATATTAAAGTCTAAATATTACTGATGCAAATGTAAATCATCGACTGATCTGAACAGAAAGCCATGAACTCCTCAGTATTACCACAGAGCTATTCTTACTTTCTAGACAATGTGCCTGTGTCGTTTAGATCAAGTGACATGGTGAGGCTGTTCATTCATTTGAAAATAAGACAACTCAACAAATAAACAATTGCTATTTAAATGTTTTGATTTGAACTGTTACAAATATCATGATATAAAAAAATCTTAAACTCTGTATCTCAATACTTACTTTTTATTGTGATAATCTTTGATTAAAATTACCACTTCAAAATTACTACAAGGCATGATTATTCTTTCAGTGTTCCAGATTCAATGACTTCCATGTGTGAAACAATCGACTAGTATCTTTAAAGTCAATTGCTTAGTTTAATTGCATGTTTTGCACTTTAAATAAACTAATATTTTTAACAAAAAAACCAATTGTTATCAGCTGATTTACTTTAACTTGGGCATGTGTTCATTTAGCATTTTTTAAAATTTCTATCGGTAAGAAATATTTCATATTTCACATTCAAACAGAACTGTTCAGGTACAAATTCACCTTACATTTTCTCAGTTTTCAGATACTGAGGTTTACATGTTAAGGTAAATGTTGGGTACTCTGCAACAAGTGCCTCACCTTATGACTCCTCAAAGCCTCATCATTAATGAGATTCATATCAGGGACATCAGGGTGTTCTGAAGAAGGACCCAAAATGTTAATTCTGCTTTCTCTCCACAGATGCTGCTAGACCTGCCGAGCTTTTCCAGCAATTTCCATCTGTGTTTCACATCAGGGACATTATGGAAATTGTTAACACTTGCCTGGAAGGATGAAGTCGTGACATCCAGGAATGTCAAAGTCATTTGGGACAATCTATTTGCCTTTTCAGTATCCCTACCTCTTATCTGTGCATCCTACACCTGCACCATAATATGCTTGTGGAAGGTATGACTTGTAGCACTGTAATAGATCACAACTAATTTGACAGAACCACCTTAATCTTCTTATGCAGTCCCTCAGATGGAAGATGACTAGAGTTGTGGGCCCTGCGGTGACTAAATAGTCAAATACTGGATTCGCACACTTTGGGGCAGGTGGTGTAAGGTGAGGTGGGTGGATGGTACACTTAGTTTTTCAGACATTTGCCTCTGTCTGGGCTTGTTAGAATGCACAAAATGCTTGGCATCTTCGTGAATGCTCCTCTTTCAGTTTAGGTGGTCTTGTATAAGAAATTCCTTAAAAAATCCATTGGATGTTACATTTATTCAGAGAAGTTTTGAGGACAAGCTTGAAACATTTCCTCTATCCTCCTGGGAACTGCTTGCCATGATAAAGCTCAGAGTCAAGAGCTTGAACTGCAAGTCTAATGTTTGGCATGCAAACAATGTAGCCTGCCCAATGTCATTGACTGGGCAGAGGCAGTGCTTCAATGCTGCAGACATTGATCTGATATTGGAGCACTTATCCTGCCAGTGTGCTTGTAGGATTTTTCAGAGCCAGTACTGGTGATATTTCTTTAGCGATTTGAGGGTGGAATTTGAGTTTGATAAAAATTAAGAGTCTAATGATGACCATGAATCCATTGCCAATTGTCAGGAAGACCCATCTCGTTCACTGTCCTTTAGAGTGCAAAATTGGCATCCTTACCCTGTCTGGCCTACATGTGACTCCAGACCCTCTTGTTGTGAAGTGCAATGTCCTCTATATCTTTGATGGAAAGATTCCACATTGTGACTCCAGGAGCTTTTCAGTTACTGGGAGCAGCGATTGAGGAGGACATTTGAAATGACCTCCCTGTGGTAGACAGCATACAGACCCTTCTGTAGTTACCCCAATTGTGCTAGACTCCTACCTTGAAGATTTCACAACCACAGCTTCTTACAGATCCTTGGTATTCTGTCCTCCTTCCAGGGGAGGGAAATGAGATGGAACATACAAACAAGAATGTTTGTGTCATATCCTAGTATTTGGCAAGAATTCCACCTGGGCTGGTTCTCAGCTGTTGAACGGCCTTTACAATCTCAAGTCGGGCTGGAGTTGAACTGAGATGGTGCCAAGCAACATGTTGTCAGATGAGATCAAGGGTACTCCACTAAAGGATTAAGTCTCTGTTGACAAAATTCTCAGAGTGTTCCTTCCAACAAGTGCTGGATGACTCTCTGTCCTTGATAATCATTATTTCATTAGCTTTCAGTGGCAGAAGCTCTTGGGCCACAGTCTTGACTGTACTAAAGAATCCATATACATCATGGCCAATGGTGAGTTGCTGGATTTCCTGAACTTTTTCCACCTATCATCTGTTATTTGGATCATGGGTATTTTGAAGGGCCTTGGACTTCATCTGTATATACACCTGCCTTCTTTCTGTCTATGCTTTTATGGTGCTTTTAACTTAGGAACACTTTGCACTTGCAATTTAGTAGCTCCTAGATCTCCTAATTGTTCTCGTCAAGCCAGTCCGTTACCTGGGAGAATCAAGGAATTTATGATGGATTTAAGGGCAGATCAGGTACTGTTGATATTTATTATTTCCTGTTCATAAATCTCTGGAAAGGCGTGATTAGCATGCAAGATGGACAGAAAGCAATCAGCAATGGGGTCCCCCTCCTAACAAAATAGCAATCACCCTATTTCATCAGAGAGACAAATGCAAGATTTCATAGCAAAACCCTTGCCCAAGTCTTGCTTGCCTATGTTATTGTTTGAGCGCAGGAGTGTAAAGATTTCCACATCACCCATGTCATGACAACTGCTGGTCTATTATCTCCATCAGCCTGGGCTAAAATAGCAGTGGCAGCAGGAAATTCAATACTGATGGACTCCAGGACACTGCAAAGAAATAGCTCCTCAGTCAGGGCCTCATAATCAACTTGGCAATGCTCAACGAATAGGAGCAACAGAATGTCAACAGAAGCTTCATTCCTCTGACCTCTTGAAAATAAGAAAAATGAGTAGCTAATCAACGCAATGGGAAGGCAAGGAATGTGATGTTTCAAATCACACACTATTCTGGCTTGGACACATAATATTTTTGGCATCACTTAATATCTACTTTATCTAATATCGTAACAGGAGCGATATTGGCAGAAGGACCTCACTGGTAAAGGGGGGCCTAACTTTCTCAGGAAATTTAGGATGGAAAATAAATGCTAACCTTAGCCATATCTTAAGAACAAATATAGGAAGCATTAACGTAGATCTATTTTTGTTGAGTACATCAGATTTCCTCAGGTTCAATGTCATTGGCGACTCCCGTAAGTTAATCAATATGTCTTTAGCTGTCTCTTATCTAGGTGAATGTGGTGATGGAAAGGTCAATGGAAAACATCACACAACCCCATGTTTTGTAGCAGAAGCTTTTATGTGAATAGATTTATTGAACATCAAATAGTGAATGAACTACAATCAGCACAAAACAAAGATCTAAACGTGCAGAGGCTTTAACCCCACGTTTGCAATACTCAACCAGAAACAGTCCATTAAATATTTAGTTCCATTGTAGGGTCTTTTTAAAATTACAATGTATCATACCAATTAACATGACCAATTCTTGAAACTGATACAGGGTTTCCCCCTTCACTTACATATGTTACAAAACCTATTGTGAATGCAACAGATTTTTGTCCCTTGCAAGCTCATGTTATCCACAATCCTAATAGATTTCAAAAACCTGTAAGTTTATTTGAATTTGCTTTCTCTTTTTAAAAAAAAAAGTAGAGGCATTCATTGAACAAAAACTATCGGGATACTGTCAAATTATGGCACGGTGGGGTGGTGGAAAGAAAAGATTTTCAATAAACTATGTTTTTACCACTTGGATAGAAAACCAGTAGAATGGATTTCAATGGAATCAAAATTAGGCAGTTTCCATAACTGGTATATGTTATAATCTGGTTTATAAGCAAGTGAAGGTGAAAATGATCTTTATTTTACAACATTTTAGTGTACTGTTGAGAGTGCTATTCAATGTTCAATCTTTTGGGGAAATATCTAAACTCAGGTTTGGCTCATTCTGTGCAGCTAGAGATGAAAGGCCCTATGATACAATTTGCTTAAGAGCAGAATTTTTTCCAATGCCTTGATCAAAAATTCACACCCTAACCAAACCACCAGAAACACATTCCCATTAGATTTCGCTGTAGCAGGATAACTATATTTTTTAGCTGGACTTATCCAAAACTTGCTCAAAACATTTTGGTGCACTCAGCTACTGAATCTTGCTGACAATGTTGAGCAAGAACAGAAAGAGTATTTGGAAAATGAAATGGTTGTGAAATCAAATTGGAAGCATTGAAAATAATGCTGGAAAGAGAGACACATGACCAAAGCTTTTCCTCTTGTACTCATCACAAACACAACAATGACAGATTTTAAATTATCAGAATGATTTACAATACAGGAGAAAAGACAGCTGATTTGGTTGGCAAGTTGACTCTGACCGCTTGAAGCACTGTCACAGATAAAGCACTGGGAAATACATCATCATCCTTTTGAGTAATTCAAAGAAGGTGCAAGATTTTAATATTACTTTTGTTTGCAGAGAATGGGTTCATGTGTGTGAATCTTAATGCTTTATCAAGCATAAATACGCCATGTCATGTGCTTGACTGATTACATCAGCATAGTTATTAGCGAACTTTAGATTGTTCAGCAAGAGCTGCCCAATTTCAGAATTTCATTTGTTTTGCAACCAAAATGTTTCAGTGTGCTCTATATTGCAAAATTATGAGACATAGGAGCAGACATAGGCCATTTGGGCCATCAAATCTGTTCCACCATTCAATGCAATCATTCTGATCTGATAATCCTCAACTCCACTTTCCTGCCCTATTCCTCATAACATTTGATTCCCTTTCTGACTAAAAATCTGTCTTGAAAATACTTAGTGACCCAGCTTCAACAGCCCTCTGCATAAAGAGTATCACAGATCCATTACTCAGAAGAAATTCCTCATCTCTAATTTGGCAACTCATTACTTAGATTATGCTTGCTGGTCCTAGAGTCTTCCATAAGGGGAAACAACTCCTCTATATCAACCTTATCAAGCCCCCTAAAGAAACTTTTATGCTTCAATAATGTTGCATCTCATTCTTCTTAACTGCAATGTGTCTCGGCCCAACCTATTCAACTTCTTCTCATAAGAACTTCCCTTTTTTCTCAGGATGAACCCAGTAAACATTTTCTGGATTGCCTTCAATACCAATATTTCTTTTCTTGGGTATGGAGGCCGTTCAGAGTTAGAGGTATGATTTAACGAGTGCCTCATAGTTTTAGCAGAACTTTTTATTACTTCATTCCCTTTGAAATAAAGGCCAATATTCTGTCTCCCTTTGCATTACCTGTTAAACTTGTGTGCTAACTTTTTAGAATTTATACAAAAGCAGTCTCAAATCCCACTTTGCTGAAACTGTTAGCAGTCTTTCTCCATTTAATTAATTCTTTTCATAGAATTCCTACAGTGTGGAAACACGCCCTTCAGCCCAACAAGTCCACACCGTCTCTCAGAGCATTCCACCCAGACCATCCTCCTAATCTACATATCCGTGTACACTATGGGCAATTTAGCATGGCCAATCCACCTAGCCTGCACATCTTTGGACTGTGGGAGGAAACTGGAGCACCCAGAGGAAACCCATGCAGACACGGGGAGAATGTTCAAATTCCACACAGACAGTTGCCAGAGGGTGGAATCAAACCTGGGTCGCTGGCACTGTGAGCCAATGTGCTATTCAGCTCCTCTGTTTTTCCTGCCAAAATGCATAGTTTCACATTTTCCCACATTATATTCCATCTGCTAAGTTAATTCCCACTCACTTATGTCTACATCCCTCTGCAGATTTTTTGTGTCATCGTCACGACTTGCCTTCTTACCTATTTTTGCAATAACCGCAAACTTGGTGATCGTACATTCATTTCATTCATTATGATCGTTAATATATATTGTAAATAATTGTGGTCCTAGCACTGATTTTTGTTGCACTCCAGTAGTCACAGATTACCATTTTGAAAATGCCACCATATCTAACTGTGTCTTCTACTAGTCTATTATGTCTATTTACCATTATGAAAATCAGAGGAACACATTTGATTAATTTAACCAAGCATTGGGATATATGGTCTTTATCAAACCAGAAGATTTATACATGGTTTCTCAACTGCAGAAGACAGAATGTTTTTTGATTGAAAGCAGCATCCTAATCATCAAAAGTATCACTTGCATCACCTTTTCATAGCAGCAGTGTGAACTGACTTGGTTAACCAGTTGTCAAAATCTTCAGATTTTTTGCCTAAGGTTATTTGAGGTAGACTAGGCACTTTCCAGTCTGAAGTGGATGGTTTTTGATCCATTTTCAAGTTTACTTGATACACTGTGAAAAATTATCCGTACAGGAAAGCCCATGCCTAGCAGGATAACTTTGATGTATTCCATTTGTGCCTACCTAGCAAGACAAATAAATGGATAGGGCATCTTTTATAAGACCACTGTTGTGACTAATGTAATAGCACATGAAGCTTCATGAATCCCAATGCATATATTGACCAGTGAAGATAGCCTCATGGTTGGGAATGGTGATTTGACAGATTTTTCAACTAGCACATTGAGCAATGGTAGTGTGTGGAACTCATCCTCTCTAAATTGAACTTGAGCACAAGCACAGATGGAAATTCTTACATGAGGTTGCCAATTCAGAGATAATGCAAATATAATCTTTGTCTAAGAAATATGCAAAGGTTAGAAGAGTACAGCTTATTCCATCAAAACAAATTTCTTGTAGAAACTAACAAATATATTAAAGAACACTACAGCCAGAGGGGATCTATTGCTATGCCATCTACTATGATTTACATAATTTCCTCTTGCTTTCTCTGTGCAATGCTTTGATCAGAGTCAACTTGACCACCATTCAACAACCTTCTCTACTGTAATACAGATGCCTTTGATTGCTCGAAATCTGGTAACGTTGCATTTGTCTTAATTAATACAAGACTAAAAAAGGCAGCATCTCTCTCTTTTCAGCAATTTTAAATTCCGAACTACCAAGCAAATGACTGCAAATAAAAAGGTGAACTAGAATATATGAATTCGGTGCCAAAGCAAGAGAAGACAGACTGGGATTGAGATAAAAAAGAAAAATAGAAGAAAATAGCATTTTAATGTTTGATCATTTTAAAATTTCCAATGCTAATTAATATCTGAAGGAATATTACTCCATACTTATAATACTGAATTTTCAGAGAAATAGGCAGCTAAAAAAAAGCTGTACCATTAAAAGGGTGCTGACAGTTGTAAAGAGATGAAACTTTCTGTGCTGAGTTGCATTCTTATCTGCCACACAAATACAATTTCACAGAATTCAATGCATATAAAGAATGAGGCAAACAGTCATGTGCTATTTCAAAAGGCAAGTAGCACAACTCAGCCAACAGCCTTTGGATAATAGCAGTTAACCTCGTCAAACTGCTGTGCATTTATGCTTACATAATTGGAAGCCCATTAGGCACATCATTATTCTGACAGCAAAATCTGGCCTACTAACTGGTTATGTTTCTAATTTGCTTTTTGTGGAACCTACTGTGCACATATTGACTTCACATTTGGACTGCAGAACAACACAGCACGTCTAGAAGACGTGAAAGAGTATTCATTAAGTACTGTGCAAAAGCTACTTTAACTCAGGCAGTGACAGGAGAAACAAATTCCAGCAATATGGGCTTTAAAGAGTTTAGTGAAAACATAGATACTCTCATGAAGATGATTAATTTACAAAGATGACAACAACAACAACCACCGCAATCACATCTTGTTAGATGATTTGAAGAAATAACTGAAAACTTAAAGATTCTGATTCCAATGAGTTAAATTGTTTGATCTCTAACTCTGGGGTACGTCTTCATCTTTGAGCACAGATGGATCAATTAAAAGTTGTCAGTAATCAGCATCCTATTAAACTCTATTTCACAAACTGACCATTTGGGTTGACAGAATATGTACAACTCACTCCTCTCAGAATGGTCATTGGTGACAGTAAATAAAAATACTCTACTGTTAATTGGTACTGATACCGTACAATGCGTGAGTCATTAACCTAATCTTAATTCTGGAATTTAATATAGCCTGATGATCTTCCAACTCAGAGCTCGATCTGTATGGATTTTAACGGTGTACCCATGAAGTCGTGAAGAATTAGGTTTAATCCTTATTTAGAAGTAACTCACTAGATGGACGATGTTCTAGACCACTTTCATAAACTTAATTAGCATGAAATGACCTGTCTTCCTTAACCTCCTGCTCATTAAAATCAGCAAGGCATAAAGAAAACTAGAAGTCCTAACATTCAGACTAGATTCCAATAATTAGAATTAAGGAGATACCTCCCGTTATCTTGGCACCAGAGAAAAGCTATTCATATCATGATATAATATACCAAGTGGCAAGCATTGTTTGAAAATCAAAACAATCTGCATCATGTTTTTGAACATGGCATTTAGTTTGCTTTACTACCGAGTCCAACAGCTCAAGATTGGACTTTGTTGGAAGGACGACAGGGAAGTAAATACCAGGTAATTAACCAGGTCTAAACTACACAATAAAATCACTAAGTTTTTTAATGGCTCAATTTGTAAAGATAATAGCCTTAATTTACAGTGGACGTGAAATGGATTGCAGTTAATAAGGAACCAAGATCCAATTAAGTTTAACTTCATTTGATGCCCTACCGAAAGCTGGTAGAAACTATGTCAAGTCCAAAGGGTGGATAGGGGAGGCAAAAGCCAGAGACACTGAGTACCTAAAGGGGAAATGAGTCTCAAACATATGTTGGTGTGGTGATCAGGAAATGCAGACAGCCAGACAGGAGAGGCCTGTGGATTTATTTTTACTTCCCTAAAGAATTAAAATATTTTACTTACCTTGGCCTTTTCTGGCCATTCTGCTGTATGCAGCAAAATTTCTGTATAAGTGTGAAGTTGTCAGACTGAAAGTCACTATAGTATAGCAAGCACAGGGCCAATGAGTGAACAATGAATAGGAAAGGTTTGGAGGGATACAGGCCAGGAGCAGGCAGGTGAGACTGGTTTAGTTTGGGATTATGGTCAGCATGGACAGGTTGGACCAAAGGGTCTGTTTCCGTGCCGTATGATTCTACGACTATAAGAATCATTGCTGTTTAGAAATGGATAACTATGTTCAGCTGTGCACAAGGTTATGCATATTGGAAGATGGACTGGTGGGAACGAAGGGTCTGTTTCCATGCTGTGTGACTCTATGCTTCTATGCGAAGCCTATCTGGGACAGCTACAGAATAGTCAAGTCTGGATGTAATAAAGATATGGAGGAGAGTTTCAGCTGCAAATGAGCTTATGTAGGGTGTGAGTCATCATCACTGTGAAGGCACAAAACTACGCCAATTGGCCCATCAGGTCCACGGTGGCTCCCTGCAGAGTAATCCAGTTAACTGTCTCCTACCCCTCACAATTTTATAGAGTTGGAAGTAGGCATTCTTCATGGATTTGTAGTCTGAGTTTAACTTGATGTCAGACGTAAGTTTGTGAATGGTCTGGCTCAGATTTAGACAGTTGCTAGGTAGACTGATGGTCAGGGAACAAGTTTGTCATGGAGATCCAATACATCAGTTTCATTCTTCCCAATACACTGTATTTAGTTTGAGGAAACATTTACTCATTCAGGCAAATAGTTTAACAAATCAAAGGTGGTGAAGAAATTGAGGGTGGTGGGGATAAGATAAAACTAAATGCTGTTGGTGTAGATGTGAAACCAGATAATTCCCTTAAGAGGGTGCAAGCAGATGAGAAATAGAAGGGGGCCGAGGATAGATCCTTTGGATTGATCAGATGTCACAGTGCGGAAATGGGACAAAGTTATAGGAAGGATATTATTAAGCACTAGAGGGTTCAGAAGATATTTACCAGAATGTTGCCGGTTATGGAAAGTTTGAGTTATAAAGAAAGGCTGGATAGGCTGGGACTTTTTTCACTGGAGTGTTTCAGGTTGAGAGGCAACCTGATAGAAGTTTATAAAACAGTGAAGGGTATAAGTAGAGTTAATGGTGGTAGTTGTCTTTTCCCAAGGATGGGGGATTTCAAGACTAGGGCGCACGTTTTTAAGGTGAGAGGAGAGAGATTTAAAAGAGAGAAGAGGGGAAAAGTTTTTACGCAGAGGGTAGTTCACGTGTGGAATGATCTTCCTGAGGAAGTCATGGATTTGGGTACAATTACAACATTTAAAAGATGTTTGGATAACAGGCCAGGAGCAGGCAAGATAGACTAGTTCAGTTTGGGATTATGGTCAGCATGGACTGGTTGGACCGAAGGGTCTGTTTCCGTGCTGTACGGTTCTATTGACTCTATAAGTTCGACAGGCCTCCTTTGCAGTCAGTTTAAAATAAAGCATTTGGCATCAATTACGTCATTAGGATTAATATTTAATAAATACCTCACTTGCCTGGAATGGGAGTCTTGGCCGACTTCAAAGTTGGTGAAAATAAGATGTCGCCAGGTGGAAACGGTGCAACCATGAGCAAATGCACCAAATAGAAGATCCTGGATTTGATTTCAAGTCAGGTCTGATATCAGCAATGGTGGCAGTAGAAAAGTTGCATAGCTAGGAATGGGAAAATAATTGCTCCATGTTCCTGCTCTTGATCAATAGAATTGAATCCTAATAAAACTATGCAACTACGATCTATGCAAAGATAAATGGTCTAGGAACACTCGGGGACATAATTTGGTCACTTAGGGTAGCTTGAGTCTGGAAATTTCCTCTCTTGCTGGTATCCTGAATCAAGCAATTTTCATTCCAGGGTGGGAAGATTAGAGTTGGGCAGCTGCAGAATACAGGTTGGCACATCAACCAGAGGAGGAAAGCAAGGCAGCCACATGGGGGTGAATGCTGAGTTAACTCATCAGAAGGCTTGCTTCACTTCTCTACGACTTGGTCTTAGCTGTTTTAGACATTGTTATGCCCTCTAGTCCTTATTCCACAAGCACCATCTTCACTAAAGGACATTAGTGAACCAGATAGGTTTTTCCAACAATTGACAATGGATTCATGGGCATCATTAGATTCTTAATTCCAGATATTTTACTGAGTTCAAATTCCAACATCTGCCGCGACAGGATTGTAACCCAGGCCCCCAGGACATTATCTGGGTCTCTGAATTAATAGTCCAGCGATAATACTACTAGGCCATCACCTCCCCTTCTACTCAGACCCAAGATCAAAGACACCTAATATGTTAAAACTGTCAATCACGTGAAATCAGAATCCCCACAGTCATTGCAACTAATGAAATTCAGCCAAGTATAATAATGACATAATGATAGTCTTTTGCATGAATATCAACAAAGAGCTCTACTGAAGCTGCTCAATCAGCTGCCGTTTTTTTCTCCCCCCACAGACCTAAACCTGTCAATCAAAGCAGTTCAGTTGACAATTTTTTTTTAAGAACTCTCATTGCTGGCTGAATAAGAGACTGCATGTCTACTCCATCAATTTGTGACTCCTGCACTATTGGCTAAGCCCCCTGCAATAGCCACTGAGTTCAAATGGCACCCAGTTTAGGCTTCACTGTGTGATTCACGCCCTACACCCTTTCCCCTGTGGGTAATTTAGATATCAGAAAAGGGGTAGGACTTTCGCATTTGGGTCCTGCACCTGACTGTTAAAGATCTGTGGAGTCAGAAACATCCTAAATATCTAGCCATTGTTGTCTTGGTGACACAAGAGAAATAATCACTTAGACAAGGCTTCAGAGGAAATCTTGTACTCTAAGCAAGAGTTGCCGCCTTCATGAGGTAAAGAGAGAATGGAAAAAAAAAGGCAATCAGGAAAAAAATCATACTGCTTCCTGCCAGTCCAGAAGACCTATGAACTGGGGAGTAGGTATGAGGGTGGCAGAGCATAGAGGTATCATCAGTGAACATGTGGAAGTGGGCAAATTACTTTGGTTAATGATGCCAAGGAACAGCCCACATAAAATGAATGATGTAAGCCAAAAATAGATCTTTGGTAAACTCCATAAGTAATACGATTGCTGGAAATGTATCGGCTACTACTTCATGGAAGACAGGAACCAAGGGCTGCAACAGTTCACTACCGCCACCTTTTCCAGGGTAATTAGTGCTGGTCCAGCCAGCAAAGTCAACATTCCATAAATGAATTAAAAAGTGAGGACCGTCCCATTGAGTTGATAAACAGAACAGAAGTGCTGGAGGCTGACTGTGTGGGTGACTCTGACAAAGACTGTGAATACTTTGAGAAGATAAAAAGCACAAGTGTCAACCACAGACAATATTAATTGGCAGGGTAGATAAAGAATTTTTCATCCCAGAACTCAGGAGTCCTGCATCGAAGAAAGATGATTAAGACAGACAGATATTTAAATGGATTCTTGATCAATAGGGGAATCAAGGGTTATGGAGAAAGGGTAGGATAGTGAACATGTGGAATATCGGAACAGCCATGATCCTAGTGAATGGTGAATTAGGCTCAGGGCCAAGTCCTATTCCTACTTCTTATGGTCTTATGGAAATTACAACAAAACTATTTAAAAATGAATACAAAAAGAATTTTTCACATGAAAGGTTAAGATCTGAAACGTGGAATCAATCAAGCTATCATTTCAGAAAGTGCAATAGATAATTAGCTGAGAAATAAGAAACTTAAGTGGTAGGAAGAAATGGTGACAAATTTGGGGTAAAGATAAAAAGATGCAACAGTGAACAAAATATTGATCACTTGCTGAGACAAATGTTTTATATTTAATTAACAAGATCACTGAACATCAGAACAGTGCCAATATTTGGGATTACTTCTCCCAACATTTGTAAAATTCAATTTTTATTTTTAAATAAGTGCTTGAGAATTTGTTGCTATTTTTCACAAGTTGGAAAGTTGATTCGAATTCAGTTGCTACAGATGGAGTTGTTGGGATAAAATATTTCCACAGATTTTATAATTCCAATTACAAAACATTTTCTATTTGCTATCTTGACTCAACAGGTAGCACTTTTGCCTTTCATACAGGAAGTCACAGAGTCAAACCCATGCCAGGACTTTAACACATAAGCCAGACGGCCTTTTTTAATGCATAACTGAGGGAGTGCTATGATTTGGTGGACTAGCAATTCTCTTGGGAGTCCTGGCCAGCATTCCATTTTAAACAATCCTGTGGAAAAACACATTAACTGAACATTAATCTCACCGTGGGAAAATTTGTGTTTATAGATTGCTACAGTAATTATATTTCAAGTTATTAATTTCTGGACAAGCCTTCAGGATGCAGACAACTTAATCTGGCATCATTTGGCTTTTTTTTTTATTCCTACTAAATTTTTGAATGGAATGTCATTAGAGACTTAGCTTATTAATGCCTGGAGTGCAGGATTTAACATAGCCTGCAACTGAGTAATGTTTTCTAGTGTACAGAATATCACAGATGCATTTAGTGATAATAAAACTGTCCTTTTAATTAGATTTTTTCGTGTCCTGATCACCCGCAGTCAGTTTGTCTTGGGAGGGCTTGTGGATCAGTTGCACTGTTTCATCCCTGAGCAGCCAAATTAACTTTGGAAAAAATTCTTGGAGTTAAAAGACAACACTATATGATGACTAAATCTAGTAGCAATATAATCTGTACCTGTGTTGATGTATGTATACGTATAATGATGGCTATGGGAGGTAATGGAGGAGATTGCTAGGACCCTGGTGGAGATATTTTAACAATTTGCTGGCCACTGAAGTGTCAGATGACTGGAGGAGAACTAATATGTTCCTTTGATCAAGAAGGGTAGCAGGGACAGGCCAGGTAATTACAGACCAGTTAGTCTGCCGTCGATGGGAGGGAAATTATTGAAAAAAGATCTGATGGATATGATTAATCAATACTTGGAAAGGTAAGGCTCGATCAGGAATAGTCAGCATGGATTTGTTGCAGGGAGATCCTGTCTGATTATTTAATTGAGATTTTTGAAAAGATGACTAAATATAGAGTAGTGTAGTTGATGTGATGTACATGGACTTCAGTAAAGCCTTTGCCAAGATCCCATATTGAAGCCTGGTCCAAAAGACCCATGGGATCCAAGATAAACTTGATCTAAAATTGGCTTGCAATAAGGAGACAAAGGATGATGATGGGAGTTTGTTTGTGTGATTGGAAGACTGTAGCCAGTGGTGTATCACAGACATTGGGGCTGGGTTCCTTGCTGTTTGTTATTTTCATTAACAACTTGGATGCGAATGCAGAAGGTATAATTTGTAAGTTTCTAGATGATATGAAAACTTGTGGGGTTGTTGAAAGTGAGGTGGGTTCAGGCTACAGTCTGATGTCGATCAGCTGGTAAATTGGGCAGAGTAATAGCAGATGAAATTTAATCCTGATAAGTGTGAGGTGATGCATTTTGAAGGGAAGGGAATACACAATACATTGTAGGTCCCTAGGCAGTACAGAGGAACAAAGGGACCTTGGTGTACTAGTCTACGGATCCCTGAAGGCGTCAGCACAGGTAGAAAGGGTGGTCATGGCGGCACATAGGATGCTTGCCTTCATACACTAGGAAGTAGAATATAGGAGCAAGGAAGTCTTCTTACAACTTTACAAAATATTGGCTAGGCCACAGATGGAATACTGTGTGTAGTTCTGGTCACCACACTATTGGAAGGACATGATTACACTGGACAGAATGCAGGGGAGCTTCACCAGGATGATGCCTGGGATGTAGGGATACGGGATAGGCTGGGTTTCCTTGGAGCAGAGGAGGCTGAGTGGGGGGGATCTGATTGAGTTATACAAAATCATGAGACAAGGTAGATCTTGAGACTCTCTTCCCTATAACAGGCTTGTCTAAGGCCACAGTGCATAAGTTTAAAGTGAGGAGTAAGTCGTTTAGAGGAGATCTAAGGAAAGTTTTTTTCCCACACTCAGTGTGGTAGAAATGCAGAAAATGCTACCTGAGAGAATGGTGGAGGCACGTTCTCTCAACATTTAAGCAGCATCTAAGGGGCATTTGAAATGCTAATTCATAGTAGGCCATGGACCAAGTGTAGGTAAATGGGATTAGTGCAGTTTGGTGTTTGTTGGTTAGCATAGACACAGTGGCCTGAAGGACCTGTTTCTATGCTGTGTGACTGTATCCTGAGAACTTATGCATGTAATTCGAGAAAAGACTGATAATTGAGAAAAATACCAAATTCATTTGAGTTTTTTTCTTGAAACATAGACAAAACAGAAAATGCACACTCTCTCGCACCCTCAATTTTATATATTTAATGAAAACTTGCATAGTACAATAGTAATAAATGCATATACAAGCAAGTTCATTTATATATATGTGTGTATATATATATATATATATATATCTCTGATGGAAGCAATTTCTTTATGTAAGCAAAACTCTTAAAATTTTGATTTGTCTTTGATTCAGTTATCATGTATAGAACAGGGCATTTCCTATTATGTGCAAATCTCAATATAAGCAGCATTTATGATCTTTGCACTCTCAGTATAACAAGATACCACCATGCTTGCATAGTTGTAAAGCTTTGTCTTAATGCTCATGTTAACACTTAATGGAAAAACTTATATTACATCTGTAATACTCTCAGATTTTAATACTAGGACTTAATACTGGGTGGAATTACACAGTTATCAGTTTGTTGGATTGGATTAACTTTGCTGGCAATGGTATCTTGCACTTAGCAAAGTTGAATTAACTTGACCAAAACTGAAGTCTTAGTCTACCTGGTCAAACTCTCCCACTTGATTTAAAGCTGCACTGCCCATAATTACATTTTTCATCAATTACAGCTTCACATTAAGTAAATCAAGTTGGAAACAAAAAGGAGATATTTTCAAGATTGTTTCTGGAAGGAACTAACATTGTCAAGTGTACAGTTTATGCATTTACAAAAATTAGATCTTTTCTTCACTTCCAATTCCTATAAAAAAGGAAAGTTCAGGTACAAGAACAAGGCTCAGCCGCATATGCAAATCATACACTGCTAATCCTAAATGCCACTGTTAAAAATCACCTTCAAAGAAAATTTTATTGGAAGGGGAATGCCAAAACAAGACAAATCACATGAAAGTGCAGCTTTAATGAAAATTTTGCATATTGTATTGCACTTTGCCTAAAAATAAAAATAATATTTAAATGGTGTGTCATCTGCTAGATTAACATGAGCTAAATTGCTGAAACTCAAAATATGTGGGTAACTTGATCAATTATAAAATATACACACAATATAAAAAAGTGCCATATTGCATTTCCTTTTCTTCTTTAATGTGTGAGCTTTCAAGGTCTAATGCCTCCACTGTGATAATAAACAGATTCAACCAATCCAAGGATGTGACCTCTGAGGTTTCCATGGTTTGTTTACAGCACTGTAGAACCTCTTTAAAATACACATCACCACCTTTGGACAATCTACAAGACATCCTACCTTTAGGAAGACGCAAAATAAACATCTGTCTACATGTTCCAGTTATGCAAGTCATTAAAAAATTAAAGCAAGCATGCCAAGATACATTAAAGCTACTGATCTTCTGAATGCAACAGATAATTAGACTAGCTTTTTAATACAGCTCTCTTCAATTAGTCTTCAACAAAGACCATTCTCAGAAAATAGAGTCTGAAGGAGTTTCCTTCAACTTGTTACATAGCAACAGATTCACACATTACCGAAGAACTTTTTAACTCTTTAACCCATAAAGGAGTTTTTCTTTGACTAACTTTTATTGCAGACTCCAACTCTCAGCATCATCTTGCCCAAGGTGGGACTCTCAGGAAGAGACTAACATGCTGAACCACAAGGTGATGGAAACAGTAATCATTAATTCAAAGACATCACCGAGGTACTTCCTTAATAGAGACCAGGTATTTCTCCACAGAAATTGGGCAAAGAAAAGAATCAGTAGTTTAATAGTTTTGCTGCAGTGCTTTCTTTTGATCTATGCATGTTGAAGTAGCACTGTCTCCTAATAGTGTCTCCTTGATTTTACTCTATGGACAGCAAAAAGAGGAGACAGATAACCCTGAATCTCAACTGAGCACTATTTAGCTGAGGTGGGACCATGAATAGATCCTGCAGGCATATGGAGCAGAAAATGATTACAGCCAAAACAATAAAGGGCAATAGTGCTCTTTGTGACATGTTATGAGTAGCATCACCTTGAAGGCACTAATTAATATTACCTATCCCAGAGATCAATTCAAAATATGGAGATATTTCCATCCAAGAGGTACTGCATTGGAGATATTAACATAGCAGTTCAATCAACAAAATGACAGTATTGTCCAAAAGAGCTGTGGTTTCCAGTCACTGAACTTGATTTGTGTGTCCAAATATGACTAAATGCGTTGAAGAGTTAAAAAGGGTTCATCAGGACAGGGCAAGTACAAACAGTTACATTTCAAATGGTTACTATTAATGCTAATAGTGGGTCTTTTTGTGACAGCACTTCACAGAAATGAGGAAAGCCCATCTTACAAGGTACAATATTCTAGTGATTGTACAAGATCTTAATTGTCTGAATGATGGGATAAGAAAGCAGAGGAACACTGAAGGCAATGGGTTAGAAAGCCACAGAAAGACCCACTATCCTTCTTTTCAACCAACTTGTGAAATACAAATTGATAGGGCTTTCACTTTCAAGGGCGGAGCTAAAAAAATTTACTTGAAAAGGCAAATATTTGACATCTTTACAAGTAAATGTGATGAGGAGCAACATATTTTAAGACCACTACTAAATTTTCCCAGCTATCCATAGCTTCTTAAAAATTATATAATCAGCAGGTCTCAAAAGCTATTGCTCCCAATTACAATTACACACAAAGAGTGTACTAATGTGGGATGCCCGTTTGATTAACTGTTAGCAGAGTAGCTAACATGTTCAGACCACGAGGTTATCAAATTAACCAAATAACTGAAAGCCCTATAAACTAAGATGATAGATATTAATCTGTTTTCTGCAATATTTAATAATAAGTAGGATTAATCATGCAGCATTCATTTGATCAAGGCTGTAAGCGTATGCCCAGCGTCCACCCTGCAGTGAAACTGGGGATAGTGGGTCTCTTTGAGGGCTTTCATACTTTGACTTTGAGAAGAAGGCAACAATACGGTCCTAAAAAAAAATGAGGAAACAAAAATAAGAGAACAGAACACATTTATAGATGAAAAGGTAAAAGGTACAGAAGGAAGATACAGCAGCTATGGACAATAACTGAAATTTCAAAGATATATACAGTTTTATACTAGAAAGTAGAAGAGTTAAGAGTAAAAATTCAACAATTAAGGAAAGATGGTAAAATAATGGTAACATTTTATACATTTAGACAATTCTGTAAATTTAAATTACTATATTTGAAAATATACAGAGGCATAAAATTATATAATCCAGTAATAAAATGGTTCAACTTCAAAGCATTTTTCACAACGTACTTTAAGGCACTTTTATAGGCTACATCCAAATTTGAAAAGATGCACTGAATGGTCCATCTTAAGATTGACAAAGCTTCTCATTCTTATCAGTTACAAGCTCTTATTAAGAAAAGGAGACATTAGATGAATGTGCTGCAAAGTACTTTTGCCAAAACAATAGTGCCTTAAAGAAACCAAAAGTTAGGATTTCTTTTCTCTAATTCTCACTCTGTCCCCTACAAGGATTGAATTATACTGGAATATTGGTCATTGCTCCTGGGCTCCTGAAAGGTGATTCTTGTCTGAGGTATGGTATCAGAGTGTTGGTTGATTCACCTCAGCTTTGTTCAATGTGAACCCAGATTGAGTGTCAGTAAGCTTGGACGTGGAGTTGAGTGGGTTGATAGGGTGCAACTCAACAACTGGGCTTAGTCCTGTCCTCACTCCAGGTCTATGCAGATGAATTTTCCAAGCAGAGTCACTCAATACAAAAAGGAACTGGAGCTCAGAATTCTATTTTCTATTCCACAGACCAAGAGCATTTTGGTTAACTGTAGTGTCCCTATTGCCACCTGACCAATGACAGAGTATTAAAGGTCAGGAGTCTCTTGGTTCACAAGCAGTATTACATTTACTAACCAAGCTACTGGGGAAGAAATGTGTTGAGAAAAATTCAAATCATGGATGTATTAAGGCTGATATTTTTGTTCACCTTTATTGAATCTTTTGTGCAATAAAGATCAGGAAACAATTTTTCACAGGATGATGGAACTCCCTCCCTCAAAAAGCTGGGAGGTTAGATTAATATTAAATTTCAAAACTAACTGTGATTTTTATTTGTTTTATTTATTTATTTATGTTAACGTACTTATTACTTATTTATTTATATTATTATTTATTTATTTTAATTACCCAAGGTAATTAAGGGCTCTGGAACCATGGCAGGTAAATAAAGTTAAATACAGGTCAGTCAATCAGATGGAGGAAGATACTTAAGGGCCTATTACTGATCTTTGTCTTCCTATTTGAGCTTTTAGGTCATTTTGGTAAACATTACTGTTAAATAATGCACTTTAATTTTTGAAATCTCTACCTTAAAAACTAACTACTTCCTTCCTACTTTTTAATTGGACTTAAAAGAAAAATCAGTGAGGGCTAACTTAATAGCAGATGAGGGGACAGGAACAGACCTCCTTCCCTCACATAGGCATAGAATGCAGCAGCCAGAACAAAAAAAATTCTCTCTACAAGTTGTGGGGCAAAATAAAACTAGAATCCCACTTACTCTCAGGAACGAACGCATGAAAAGGCCATGATAGCTAAGATTCAAGCTTAACTAGGATATCTGTCAGTGTCAGAAGTAAATACATTTCAATCACACTGGACACTTTCCAATGTCTAGAGGAATTCTCAGGACATCTGAAATGGAAGACAACTTACCTAATCGACAAGGCATAATCTGAAAACGTAATTTTGAAGGCACGTACTTTGGAAACATAAATAAAGGGAGTTGCTCTGGAACAATGCCCACCCTTCAAATTTTCTTCTGAAGACACATACTCTCACAGTTATAAGACTTCATGAGTACTAGGTAGGACCACAGTTGAATCAATTCCATTTTCATCCAGTCTCCAGAAGTAATTGGATAGTGATCAGGTATAAGAAACCTAGTTGTTTTTGTTTCTTTTCCATAGCTCAGAGCACTGACGTCAAGGATTTCTCAACCATGACACAGCTAGGCTACCTCAGCAAAAGCTGTGGATTTAAAGTACAAAATTCTGATCTATCAGCTTTCATAGCACACCAGGTCATGACCCTGGGCCATCAGGGAAGCTTGACGTAAGTGACATGTAGAGGAGGCCTCCTGTACATCCGGGAAACGAAACGGAGGCTTGGGGACCGCTTTGTGGAACACCTACAATTGGTTCACAGCAAACAACTGCACCTCCCAGTTGCGAACCATTTCAACTCCCCCTCCCACTCCTTGAACGATACGTCCATCCTAGGCCTCCTGCAGTGCCACAACGATGCCACCCGAAAGTTGCAGGAACAGCATCTCATATTTCGCTTGGGAACCCTGCAGCCCAGTGGTATCAATATGGACTTCACAAGCTTCAAAATCTCCCCTCCCCCAACCGCATCCCAAAACCAGCCCAGCTCGTACCTGCCTCCCTAACCTGTCCTCCCACCTATCCACTCCTCCCACCTCAAGCCCCACCTCCATCTCCTCCCTACTAGCCTCATCCTGCCTCCTTGACCCGTCCGTCCTCCCTGGACCAACCTATTCCCTCCCTAACTCACCTTTACTGGCTCCAACCCCGCCTCCTTGACCTGTCTGTCTCCTCTCCACCAATCTTCTCCTTTATCCATCTTCTATCCGCCTCCCCCTTTCTCCCTATCTATCTCAGAATCCCCTTCCCCTCCCCCATTTCTGAAGAAGGGTCTAGACCCGGAACGTCAGCTTTCCTGCTCCTCTGATGCTGCTTGGCCTGCTGTGTTCATCCAGCTCTACACCTTGTTATCTCAGATTCTCCAGCATCGGCAGTCCCTACTATCTTTGCAATAAGTGATTTCTGTTTTGTGAATTTAGCAATGTAGATCACAATGACTTTGTACTGGAAACCCAAATTATTGCTCGAAACATGCCAGGACAATTCATCAAGGTAATTAAGAATCAAGTTCAA
>NW_025965716.1:161624-164000 GCF_021869965.1 Rhincodon typus | reverse complement strand
TGGTTAAAGGTTAATTTGATGTGAATTTATTGTAGAAATATGGGCTAGCAACCCGTAGGGGTGCGTTTTAAGAAATGTGATTAGCTGAAATAAAACTCTCACTAAAAGTGTAGACTTTGATTTGTTTAAATGCAGTTATCTTCCAGTTTCTAACATACGTCTTTTGTACAGTGTGGTGACACCATAATCAAAGTGCGATAATGGGAATGGCAGGTGTCTTTTCCCTAGGGTGGGGGATTTCAAAACTAGGGGGCATATTTTTAAGGTGAGAGGAGAAGAATTTTTAAAAAAGACATGATGGGCAATTTTTTTTACACAGAGAGTGGTTCGTGCGTGCAATGAACTTCTAAAGGAGGTGTTGCATGTGGGCACAGTTACAATGTTTAAAAGACATTTGGATAAGTATGTGAATAAGAAATGTTTAGAGGGATATGGGCCAAGCGCAGGCAGGTAGGACTAGTTTAGTTTGGGATTATGGTCGGCATGGACTGGTTGGACCAAAGGGTCTGTTTCCGTGCTGTATGACACTGCTTTTGTACTCAGTAGACTTCTTTCAGAGCCCACTATCTCACAGACTTTGCTATACATATTGTCCAGTTAAGTTTCTGATCAATGGTGACCCACAGTTTGTTTTTTTTTTAATGGTCAAGAGATTCAACAGTTGCAATGCTGTTGAATGTCACTGGGGAAAAAGTCAGACTGTGTTTTGTTGGAGATGGGCTACACCTGGTACATTACAGCTGGTATTGTAATTCCTACAGTGAATCATCAGGAATTTTAAGCAAGTTTTCAGTGGAGTGCTGTATTAAAAAGCTTATGGAACTTTGGAGCAATGCAGAGAGAAATCTCTGATAAAATATGACAGAAAGTCAGTTTCTCCTTACTCTGTAATCTTTCTCCTTTAGCCTGTTCACCTTCTCAAATTGACCAAATTGGTTGAAATCTTCACTGTTTATCTTCTGCAATTTTTACCTGCTGCTACAGTCTACATGCTTCTATGATCTTGGGTTCACGTGATGTATGTTGTGGCGAATGAAGTTGGGTCTTTCATAATGTTGAAATTGACGCTCTCAGACCAACTTCACTCAAGCCTGGGGAGCTGTCCATGGTTCTGTATATCAGTATATCCCTGTTGGCCTGTATCCCAGCGCTCTCCCTGTGTCCCAGTGCTGTCCCCTGACCCCAGGGCTCACCGCCTGCCATAGCACTCTTTCCATGGCCCCCTGCTCTCCCCCATGGACCCCCGCTGTCCCCCATGGCTCCCCACTGTCCCCCTTGGCTCCATGCTCTCCTCCATGGACCTACGCTCTCCCCATGGCCCCGCGCTCTGCCCCTTGGCCCCATGCTCTCCTCCATGGCCCCGCGCTCTCCCCCTTGGCCCCATGCTCTCCTCCATGGACCTACGCTCTCCCCATGGCCCCGCGCTCTCCCCCTTGGCCCCGCGCTCTCCCCCTTGGCCCCATGCTCTCCTCCATGGCCCTACGCTCTCCCCATGGCCCCACTCTCCCCAATGCCCTCCACCCTCCCCATGGCCCCCAGCTCTCCCCGTGGCCCCCAGCTCTCCCCGTGGCCCCACACTCTCACCATGGCCCCGGGCTCTCCCCTTGGCCCCCCATGCTCCCCAGGGCCCTGCGCTCTCCCCGTGGCCCCCCCCACACTCCCTGTGGCCCCGCGCTCTCCCCTTGTGGGGACAAGGCCCTAAGTTAATCTCCGGAAGGTGATCTCAGGCTTCCTGAGGTGGTTAGTGAGTGGAGGCTGGGACCAAGAGGTCTGGTTAACTTCAGTATCCAAATCAAGCCTCTCAGGACTGGGACCATTCCCACAGCAAGACCAGAGAAAAAGTATCTAGCCTTGTTTGGACCAGCCTGGAATAGGGCTCAAGCCTCTGACAATACATAAAGGCCACACTAGGCCCTGGTACTTGAAGTGTTACCACAGTCAGTAGCTGCCTGTCTCGTTGTTCACTTTCCAAGGCCTGGCTAACTTTCAGCTAGTGGATAACAATTGCTTTGATAATTCACTCTGATTCCAAGAAAAGAAAGGTTGACTAAAAACAGGCTAGGACACAGACATGGAGATCTGACAGAGGTATTCAAATGCTTCAGGGATTTTGATTGGGTAAATAAGGAGAAACTGCTCCCATTGGCCAGGAGGATAGTCACCACAGGGCCATAGATTAAAGAGAATTGGCAAAAGAACTGAGGAGGGAGAAGGGAACAAGGCATTTTTACTGGCGTAGCAAGTTATTGTGATCTGGAATGTGCTCCACAGGAACTGACCCTCCGACAGTGCAGTGCTCCCTCAGCGCTGACCCTCCGACAGTGCGGCACTCCCTCAGCGCTGACCCTCCGACAGTGCGGCGCTCCCTCAGCGCTG
>NW_025965716.1:155189-161614 GCF_021869965.1 Rhincodon typus | reverse complement strand
TCCGACAGTGCGGCGCTCCCTCAGCGCTGACCCTCCGACAGTGCGGCACTCCCTCAGCACTGACCCTCCAACAGTGCCCACTCCCTAAGTACTGACCCTCCAACAGTGCCCACTCCCTAAGTACTGACCCTCCAACTGTGCCCAATCCCTCAGCACTGACCCTACGACAGTGCCCACTGACTCAGCACTGACCCTCTGACAGTGCCCACTCACTCAGCACTGACCCTCCAATAGTGCCCACTCACTCAGCACTGACCCTCCGACAGTGCGGCACTTTCTCAGCACTGACCCTCCGACAGTGCGGCGCTCCCTCGGCACTGACCCTCCGACAGTGCGGCGCTCCCTCAGCACTGACCCTCCGACAGTGCGGCGCTCCCTCAGCACTGACCCTCCAGGAGTGCGGCACTCCCTCAGCGCTACATTTACCCACCGAGCCATGACTGGCTTTTGATGAGATTTATTCCAGAGTTGTGTTTTGTTGTGGGGACTGGTGATGTTTCTTTATTCCCCAAGAGATGCACGATTGTTGATTGCTGTTGGTACTGAGTGGTTGTGTGCTGTCAGTGACAGGCAGTTTGACAGTTTTAGTACAGGGGTAAGTGAATGGGGTCTGGGGCAGTGTTCTGCTTTCTGTTCTCGGGGTGGTGTGCCGGAGATGGGCCCCTGTCTGTCACACAACCCCTTCCTGTTGCGGTCGCTGAGCCAGGCAGTGCACTCCCCCCTCGCCCCGACGTCCCCACTGTTCCTCCATGATTGTAGGGAACATCACTAGCTGTGCCAGCACTTATTGCCCTGTCCCCATTTGCCCCCTTTGAGAAGGTGGGTGGGGGGTGAGCTGCCTTCTTGAATCGCTGCGGCCCATCTGCTGTGGGTTAACTCACAATGCCCCTTAGGGACGGAATTCCAGGATTTGGACCCAAGCAAGGAAAAGGGGGCTGATCAGAAGTTGGAAGTGAGGGAAGCAGATGTTTCCTCAGTTTTGTAGCTCAGTATGAGTCAGGAGTGGAGGGTGTCGTGTGGAGGCAGATAATGCAGTGGAGGGGGCTGGTTGCTGGGAGGAGGTAGCTGCTATGGATGGTACTTATTGCAATTACTGAGTGTCATGCTGACAGACCTCTCAGGTTTCAGTGCTGCTGCTTGATGCTGCCTGCATCTGGTATAAATTGCACTTCAGTACTCCGACACGCAGCACTGGGCGGGTCTGTCCTGCTTCCCTTTGTTCGAGATCTAGCTGTGAGAGACAGTGACATTTATTTAAGGAGCTCTCCCTGCAGATTGTCAGTGACCATTGCTCCACCCTGGCTCTACTCTTGTCCTTCTCTCTCTCTCTCTCTCCACTGCACAATTCACCCTTCCCTGTTTGGCAAATTCTCCTCTTACACTGAAGCTATAGGATCAGTGCTGTGATTGGTTGGGAATTCCCTGGGCTTGCAGAGCACGGTGTGATGCTGAGCAGGGGGAGAATGGGCAGAACGATGAAATAGGAGAGAAGGAGTCTGTGTGATTCTGTGAGAGAGAGAGAGAGCAATACAGCTGTCCAGGAAGATAAGATGAATTGAGAGGGACGCAGATTTTGGGATTAGGGCACATCCGAGATTGTACGACAGGAACCTGGGAACCTGGATAATCAGCATCTCGGACCCCACTGTCGGAATATTGTTTAATTTTCTTTCATGGGTCTGCGTATAATGTCACCACCAATTAAAGATCTGGCCTGTTTCTCTCCCGTGCTGTGTCAGTGCAAGGTAATATGTACCAACAAGACATTGTCCCTGATGTTTGGATGCAAGGTTAGTGAATCCTTTTCATTAAGAGTTTAAGGAAGCCACCTCCTTTCGTTCTGCACGTTCTGTTTTACGTTCATTCCTGTTTGCTCCTTTCTCCATTCTGCGTGCCTGAACCCCTTGCCACGGATATTTAAACATTAAAAAGTTCAAACCCGTCTTTGTAATTTCATTAGGTCTTTCAGCTCATTGAATTAGTCAGAGGGGTTGTGATGAAGTTGCTCTGTGTTGGGAAGGGCAAGGTGTTTTACGTGTCATCTGGAGGAAATTGGGGCCTTAAAAGGCTGAGGGGGCACAGTCTACAGTATTTGGTAGCCTCGTTGTCTTTGTGCTTCAGTCTGTGATGCGCTGACAGGGGGGAAGAGCCTGTCTACAGGCCGCTGGTGGCACCTACCTTTGGCTGTAGGGCTCCCACAAGTGGGGGGCGGTGGGGGCGAAAGTAGGTGGGGGGTTGGGGTTGGGCAGGGGAGGTGTTGGGAGGGGTGGCATTATAAGGTACCCACCAATCCCTTTGGATGCGCATTGCCTCTTCTGTCTCAGTTTGGTCTAGGTACCTCTTCCTGCCAGCTCGCTCAGCCACCTGCTCAATGCCACACCCCCTGCCCAGCCTCTGCCCCTCTTCCTGGGCACCCCCATCCCCAGCCTCTCGCCATGGAGTCTCCTCCCATTTAAGACCCGTTCCATCACTGCCCTAGCATCAAGTGTCAGCCGGTTCCGTTCAGAAGCAATTTTGATTGGGACAGAGAGAAATGGAGCACACAGAGAGGCCATTTGGCCCCCATCAGGTCTGACCCAATCATGGCCAATCCCCCCATCCAGACACCACCGCGCTCCCACACTTTCCCAGCTCCCCCATCCCTTGATTTCTTTAACGTCTAGAAATCTGTCCATCCCAGTTTTGGCTACTCTGGGGAAGAGAATTCCAAGAATTCACCCCATCTGAAGGGAAAAATCTCAGTCCGAAATGACTGACCTCTTATTGTGAGACAGAAGAGGATTTTCCAGCAGCACCCCACCTTTCCCTGCATCTACCCTGTGGAGCCCTGTAAGAATTTGTACAAGTTTCAGACAGTGTGACCTGCCCTTGCCCTTAGCTAGGGGCTTGTCTGTGTCTTTAGTGTGAGCTGTTCCACTCGGGCACAACCAGTCAATTTCAGTGAAATATCTTCTGTCAGTTCATGGCCCACGGAGCTGTGAAATATTTATAAATTCAAAGGTGGCCCTTCAGCCTGACGTGCCTGTGACTGCCTGAATGTCCTTTCCTCACAATCCCCTAACCATGCTTTCTTTCCCGTTCCCTCTGTGGTGACGTTTCACATTCTGCCTCAGTAGCCCTTGGTAGTAATGTCATTAATCAGGGCCAGATTGAAGATCTGGACTAGTTTTGACAGCTGAAGGACCTGGTGGAAGTGGGGGAAGGAATCTTCTGGGTAGTTCGTCTTAATTGAAGATTCTTACCCTACTCGGGGATAGTGCATTTTCACGGTGGACTGGGGAACATATCCATCTATTACCTGACAGAGAACTTGTTCCAGATATGTGGGGATCAAGGGACTTTTCTGGCCTATCTCTGCAGCTACTGTTTTGCTAACTCTGTACGTGTGTGTGTGTTTGTGTGTGTGTATATGTGAAAGAGAGTGTGCGTGTGTGCGTGCCAGTGTGTCTGTGTGTGTGTGTGCACGTGTGTGTGTGTGTGTGTGTACACGTGTGTGTGTGTTTGCATGCGAGTGTGTGTGTGTGTTGCTAACTCTGTTTGTATGCATAACAGCCTTTCTGACTCCCCCACTTTTCATTGGTCAGTGCATTGAGTATAGGAGTTGGGAGGACATGTTGTGGCTGTACAGGACATTGGTTAGGCCACTGTTGGAATCTGCATTCAGTTCTGGTCTCCCTGCTGTAGGAAATATGTTAAAAGCCAAAAGAACTGCAGATGCTGTAAATCAGGAACAAAAACAAAGTTGCTGGAAAAGCTCAGGATAAGCTGTAGGAAATATATTGTTGAACTTGAAGGGGTTCAGAAGAGAATTTACAACGATGTTGCTGGGGTTGCAGGGTTTCAACTATAGGAAGAGGCTGAACAGGCTGGGGCTATTTTCCCTGGAGCATTGAAGGCTGAGGGGTGACCTTAGAAAAGTGTACAAAATCATGAGGGGCATGGATAGGGTGAATAGTCAAGGTCTTTTTCCCAAGGTAGGAGGAGTCCAAAACTAGAGGGCATGGTTTTAAGGTGAGAGGGGAAAGATTTAAAAGGGACTTAAAGGGGCAACTTTTTCACGCAGAGGGTGGTGCGTGTATGGAATGAGCTGCCAGAGGAAGTAGTGGAGGCTGGTTACAACATTTAAAATCATGAGGGGCATGGATAGGGTTTATGAATAGGAAGGTTTAGAGAGATATGGGCCAAATGCTGGCAAATGGAACTAGATTAATTTAAGACATCTGGTCGGCACGGACAAGTTGGAATGAAGAGTCTGTTTCTGTGTTGTATAACTCTGATCCTGTGATAACGCAGGGATGTAAATATCCTTTAAAATCCACTTTTTATGTTTTTTGTGGTGTAGTGGTAATCCTGCATGATCAGGAATCCAGAACACCATGCTAATGTTCTGGGAATTTGGTTTCAAAATCCACTATGGCAGGTAGTGAAATTTCACTTCAATACAATTCTGGAATAAGAAGCTAAATTAATGATGACCAAGTAACCAGTGTTTAAAAACCCATCTGGTTCATTTATATTCTTTAGGAAAGGAAATCTGCCATTCTTACCTGGTCTGGCCAACATATGACTGCAGAGAAGGAATCCTGAAAGTGGCAGGGCAGGTTAACATGATAGTGGCACAGATTATAAGAGCAGGGAGGTTATGTTGGAGCTGTACAGGACTTTGGTTAGACCACAGCTGGAGTACTGTGTACGGTTCTGGTCTCTACACTTGAACATTCAATTTGAATGATTGCACTGGAAGGTCTGCAGAGGAGCTTCTCCAAGGCATGGCCTGGGCTGGAGCATTCCAGCAATGAAGTGAGGCTGGAAAGGCTGGGGTTGTTTTCTCTGTAGCAGGGAAGGCTGAGGGGGGAATCTGACCGAGGTGTATAAGATCATGAGGGGCATGGACAGGGTGGATAGAAAGCAGCTGTTCCCCTTAGTTGATGGGTCATTAACAAGGGGGTAAAAGGTTAAGGTGAAAGGCAGGAGATTTAGAGGGGACTTGAGGAAAGATATTTTCACCCAGAGGGTGGTTGGGACCTGGAATGCACTGCCTGACAGGGGAGTTGAGGGAGGAAACTTCTGGGAAGTATTTGGATGAGTACTTGAATCATAGAATCCCTGCAGTGTGGAAACAGGCCATTTGGCTCCTCAAGTTCACACCGCCCCTCCAAAGAGCATCCCACCCAGATCCAACCCCCTTCCCTTTCCCCGTAACCCCGCATTTCACATGGCTAACCCACCTAACTTCCACATCCCCTGGATGCTATAGGACAATTTAGCACGGCCAATCCACCCAAACCTGCACATCTTTGGACTGTGGGAGGAAACCGGAGCACCAGGTGGAAACCCACGCAGGCCCGGGGAGAATGTGGAAACTCCACACGGACAGTCGCTCAAGGCTTGAATTGAACCTGGATCCCTGGCGCTGTGAGGCAGAAGTGCTAACCACTGACATAACATTCCAGTCTATGGGCCTAGTGTGGAAAAGAGAGACAAGTGTATGCAATGTATTTCTGGAGGTACAGATGTGATGGACTGAAGGGCCTTTTCTGTATTGTATGATTCTATGACTCTTCAATTAAGGACAGGCAATGAATGCTGACCAAGTTGGTGAAACCCACATCCCATGAACAAATTTTAAAAAGAACTGACTGTTTTACTGTGTGGTGTGCCCATAGTCTCAAGTTTGTAGCTGACACCAACATTGGTAGTGTAGTGGACAGTGAAGAAGGTTACATCAGAGAACAACAGGATCTTGATCAGATGGTCCAATGAGTCAAGGAGTGGCAGATAGAGTTTAATTTAGATAAACGTGAAGTGCTGCATTTTGGAAATGCAAATCAGGGCAGGACTTATACACTTAATGGTAAGGTCCTGGGGAGTGTTGCTGAACAAAGAGACCTTGGGGTGCAGGTTCATTGTTCCTTGAAAGTGGAATTGCAGGTAAACAGGGTAGTGAAGAAGGTGTTTGGTACACTTGCCATTATAGGTCAGTGCTTTGAGTGTTGGGGTTGGGAGGGTCATGTTGCAACTGTACAGGACATTGGTTAGGCCACTTTTGGAATACTGCATTCAATTGTGATTTCCCTGCTATGGCAAAAATGTTGTGAAACTTGAAAGGATTCAGAAAAGGCTTACAAGGACGTTGCCAGCACTGGAAGGTTTAAGCTTTCAGGAGAGGCTGAATAGTCTGGGGCTATTTTCCCTGGTGCATCGGAGGCTGAGGGATGACCTTCTAGAAGTTTATAAAATCTTGAGAGGCATGGATATGTTGAATAGTCAATGTCTTTTCCCCAGGGTAAGAGAGTTGAAAACTAGAAGGCATAAATTTAAGGTGAGAGGGAAAAGGTTTAAAAAGGACCTAAGGGACAACTTTTTCACACAGAGGGCGATGCATGTATGGAATGAACTGCCAAAGGAAGTGGTGGAGGCTGGTA
>NW_025965716.1:153378-155089 GCF_021869965.1 Rhincodon typus | reverse complement strand
TAGGAAAGATGTTGTTAAACTTGAAAGGGTTCAGAAAAGATTTACAAGGATATTGCCGGGGTTGGAGGGTTTGAGCTACAGGGAGAGGCTGAATAGACTGGGGCTATTTTCCCTGGAGCATCAGAGGCTGAGGGGTGACCTTTTAGAGGTTTATAAAATCATGAGGGGCATGGATAGGGTGAATAGGCAAGGTCTTTTGCCTAGGGTAGGGGAGTCCAAAACTAGAGGGACATAGGTTTAAGGTGAGAAGGGAAAGATTTAAAAGGGGCAACTTTTTCACACAGAGGGTGGTGCGTGTATGGAATGAGCTGCCAGAGGAAGTGGTGGAGGCTGGTACAATTACAACATTTAAAAGGCGTCTGGATGGGTACATGAGTAGGAAGGGTTGAGAGGGATATGGGCCAAATGGGACTAGTTTAATTTTTGATATCTGCTCAGCATGGACAGGTTTGACCGAAGGGTCTGTTTCCGTGCTGTACAGCTTTATGACTGTGTGACCAGACGACTGCTTTCTCCTTTGAGAGAGAAATGACTGGTAATGGTTTAACCTGAGGCTCACCACACCTTCGGAGAGGGGAAAGGTGGAGAAGGAGAGTCCTGTATGGTAACTTCAGCTGATGCTGAAATTGAACCCACGCTGTTGGCATCTCTCTGCATTGCAAGCCAGCCATCCAGCCAACTGAGCTAACCGACCCCATGTTTTACTGCAGGAGGGAAGATCAGCTGGAATGTCTCAGAACAACTAAGTGACGCACCGACTAGGGATGAGAGAATTTAGATTCTTGTTGTAACTGCTGGTAGTGTGTACACTCGTGTCTTTTGGGTGTGGGGCATGAAGGAATGGTGTTGGGACTGGGTAGAACTGATGGGGCTATGTCACTAATGAGAGAAGAGAAGTCTTAAGACACAAGCAACCATTTCCTTTTCTCAATCTTAGCAACCTCACCTGGATAATGAGTGTAGGCTCTTCAGAGGCCAGGGAACAGTGGACACAATGTTGTTTCTTGCGATACCTTTCACAAACCCAGGATGGCAAAAAATTTACAGCCGTGTTTTGCATCCAATGAAGCGCTTTTTCAAGTTACATCACTGACGCACACAACCCAATTTGAACACAGCAACATCCCACAGGCAGCAATGATGGGGGAATCACAGGATAATTTAATTTTTCAGTCATAATTACTGGTCCCAGGAGGCATGGAACTTTGCACAGTACAGCACAAGACCACGCTGTTTGACCCACAATACCTGTGCTGACCATGATGCTATTCTAAACTAGTTCCATCTGCCCGCACATTATCTGTATCCCTCTATTCGCTGACTGGGGAAGAAGTGAGAAATCCCTGGCTCTTTTACATAAACCCCATAGGATTTTATATTACAGCAGCATAGAGCACACATAGTGTCTTGGTTTAACATCCCAACCAAAAGTCAGCACTGTTCTTCCCACACGCTCCCTCAACACTGACCCTCCGACAGTGCGGCGCTCCCTCAGCACTGACCCTCCGACAGTGCGGCGCTCCCTCAGCACTGACCCTCCGACAGTGCCCACTCCCTCAGCACTGACCCTCCGACAGTGCCCACTCCCTCAGCACTGACCCTCCGACAGTGCGGCGCTCCCTCAGCGCTGACCCTCCGACAGTGCGGCGCTCCCTCAGCGCTGACCCTCCGACAGTGCGGCGCTCCCTCAGCACTGACCCTCCGACAGTGC
>NW_025965716.1:90386-108378 GCF_021869965.1 Rhincodon typus | reverse complement strand
TCAATTTTCCTGCACCTCTGATGCTGCCTGGCCTGCTGTGTTCCTCCAGCTCCACACTGCGTTATCTCAAAACTCCGAAACCTAGGTCTCGGCTCTTCCCTCTGTAACTGCATCTGCAGCTTCCTGATCCACAGACCACAATCAGTGAGGATAGATAGCCTCAATCCGCTAACCTGAGAATGACCAATTTATTCTTACTCTCTGGCTAACAGACAGAAAACAATCATTAATCCCTGCCAGTACATTAACTCCTCTGCCATGTATTTTCATTTTTCTAACCAGTCTCCTGTGGTGCCTTTATTGAAATCCTTATGAAAATTTAAGTATACCACACCCATCGACTGTCGGAGGTTTATGGAGGTTTATAAAATCATGAGGGGGCATAGAAAGGGGCATGAATAGCCAAGAGCTTTTCCCCAGGGTAGGGGAGTCCAAAGCTACAGGGCATAGGTTTCAGGTGAGGGGGGAAGATTTAAAAGGGGCCTGAGGGGTAACATTTTTCACACAGAGGGTGGTGTGCATATGGAATAAGCTGCCAGAGGAAGTGGTGGAGGCTGGTACAATTACAACATTTAAAAGGTATCTGGATGGGTATATGAATAGGAAGGGTTTAGAGGGATATGGGCCAAATGCTAGCAAATGGGAATAAATCAGATTAGGATGTCTGCTCGGCACAGGGTTGGACCAAAGAGTCTGTTTCCGTGCTGTATGACTACGTTTGTCAAACGCGGATTCCCATTTGTAAATCCATGCTGACTTTGCCCAATCAGATCATTATCCACCAGGTGTCTACTTATTCCATCCTTTGTAATAGATTCTAGCATTTTCTTCACTCCTGATGTAAAGCTAATTAGTCAGTAGTTCCCTCTCATTCCCTTCTTAAATAATGCAATGACACTTGATACCTTCCAATCTGCAGGGATAATTTCCAGAATTATGGAAAGTAATCGCCAATGCATCAACTATCTCTACAGCCACCTCCTTCAACACTCTGTAATGTAAAACAACTCCCAGGGATTTCAACCCATTCATTTTCAGCACAATCTTCTTACTCATGCTCATTTCCTTCAACGTGGTGTGGCATGAAGGAGCCCTAGCAAAACTAGATTCAATGTGTATCAGGGGTCAAACTCTCCTGTGGTTAGAGTCATACCTGGCACATAGGAAGATGGTCGTGGTTGTTGGAGGTCAGTCATCTCAGCTCCAGGACATCTCTGCAGGAGTTCCTCAGGGTAGTGTCCTAGACCCAACCATCCTCAGTTGCTTCATCAATGACATTCCCTCCATCATAAGGTCAGAAGTGGGGATGTTCGCCAATGATTGCACAATGTTCAGCTCCATTCGTGACTCCTCAGATACTGAAGCAGACCATGTTCAAATGCAACAAGATCTGGACAATATCCAGGCTTGGGCCGACAAGTGGCAAGTAACATTTGCACCACACAAATGGCAGGCTATGACCATCACCAACAGTAGACAATCTAACCACTACCCCTTGGCATTCAATGATGTTACCATTACTGAATCCCCAACTATCAACATCCTGGGGATTACCACTGACAGAAACTCATCACATAAACACAGTGGCTACAAGAGCAGGTCAAAAGCCAGGAATACTGCAGCGAGTAACTCCCCTCCTGACTCCCCAAAGCCTGTCCACCATCGACAAGGTACAATTCAGGAGTGTCAAATAGGAGGCTGGAAGAACACAGCAAGCCAGGCAGCATCTGCAGGAAAGGAACAGTCAACCTTTCAGGTATAACTCTTCTTCAACGCTGACGCTCAGTAGCAGTGTGTATCATCTACAAGATGCGCTGCAGAAATTCACCAAAGATCCTCAGACTGCACCTTCCAAACCCACAACCACTTCCATCCAGAAGGACAAGGGCAGCAGATGCATGGGAACACCAGCCCCTGAAGTTCCCCTCCGAGCCACTCACCCACCCTGACTTGGAAATATATTGCTGTCCCTTCACTGTTGTTGGGGTAAAATGCTGGAACTCCCTCCCTAAGGGCATTGTGGGTCAACCCACAGCAGGAGGACTGCAATGGTTCAAGAAGGCAGCTCACCCCCATCTTCTCAAGGGCAACTAGGGACAGGAAATAAATGCTGGCCTAGCCAGTGACGCCTACTTCCTGCACATAAATAGAAAAAATCCTTATTCTCCCTTGGATCTCTGTTGTCTTCCTCAGTGAAAACATAGAACATAGAACAGTACAGCACAGTACAGGCCCTTCGGCCCACGATGTTGTGCCGAACTTTTACCCTAATCCTAAGGTCTATCTAACCTCCACGCCTACCTTATACTATCATCCATATGCCGATCTAATAGCCGTTTAAATGCCCCTAATGAGGCCGACTCCACTACCCTCTCCGGCAACGCATTCCATGCCCCGACCACTCTCTGGGTAAAGAGCCTACCTCTGACCTTTCCCCTATATCTACCTCCACTCACTTTAAACTATGCCCCCTCATAATAGCTACCTCCACCCTAGCAAAAAGTCTCCGGCTGTCTACTCTATCTAGACAGACATGATGTGATCATTTAGCTTCTCTGCCATTTCTCTATTCCCCTTTATACATTTCTCTGAATCCGCCTGGAATCGACCGACATTCATTTGAGCCAAAAGATTCCGTCTTGTATAAGGGAACATTTGTAGTCAATTTTTAAGTCCTTTTTTTCCTAGATCATGTTTACATTCTATTCTTCTTTTCCTTATCAATTTCTTGGTCCTCTCTATTCCTTTGTTAGCTGCAACTGACCTTGTTTGAATGTCTCACCATGAAGGCATGTATAGATGCAATAAATGATGTACTAGTTCTTAAGGACTATCCATTGTCTGTACAGTCATACCTTTCAATGTACTTTCCCAATCCACCTTTGCCAACCAGTGCTTAGAAGGTCCCTTATTCAAATGCAATTGTACAAGATGTTGGAGAGGCCAATTTTGGAGTACTGCTTGCAGTTCTGCTCACCTTAATATAGAAAGGAAATTATTGAACTAGAAACAGTGCAGAAAAGATTTATGGGATGCTACCCAGAATGGAATTTTGGACTTATAAGGAGAGGCTGCATAGACTGAGATTTTTATCCCTGGAGCGTAGGAGACTGAGGGGTGATCATATAGAGGTCTATAAAATCATGAGAGAGATAGATAAGGTAGATAGCTTTGCCAGCGGCTCCGTGGTTAGCACTGCTGCCTCACAGTACCAGGGACCTGGGTTCAATTCCACCCTAGGGCGACTGTCTGTGTGGAGTTTGCACATTCTCCCTGTGTCTGCGTGGGTTTCCTCTGGGTGCTCCGGTTTCCTCCCACAGTCTAGAGATGTGCAGGTTAGGGTGGATTGGCCGTGCAGGGGTGTGTAGATTAGGGGGATAGGTCTGGGTGGGATGCTGTTTGTGTCGGTGTGGACTTGTTGGGCCGAAGGACCTGTTTCCACACTGTAGGGATTCTATGAAATAGCCAACAGCTTTTCCCCATGGTAGGGGAGACTAAAACTAGAGGGTATAGGTGAGAGGGGAGATATACAAGAGGGTCCAGAGGGGCAATTTTGTCACTCAGAGGGTGATCAGTGTCTGGAACAGGCTGCCAGAGATAGTGGTGGAGATAAGTACAATTTTGTCATTGAAGAAACATTTAGACAGGTACATGGATGGCGTAGGTATGGAGGAATATGTACTGGTAATAAAGGATGGGATCAGTGCATTGGTAAGGAAGGATATTAGATTGAAAGGATAATGTAAGCAATCTGTTTGGATGGACCAAAAGCAGGCAAATGGGACTAATTTAAATTGTGAAAACTGGGCAGTGTGGACAAGTTGGGCCGAAGAGCCAGTTTCCATGCTGTAGACCTCTGTGACTCCACAAATTTAACACCTTGCTTCAGATTGAACCACCTCACTTTCAAACAAAGTCACATTATGATCATTCATCCCTAAAGGTTCTTTCTCAGCAAGATTATTAATTAGTCCTTTTTCATTACATAATGCCAGATCTAAAATAACACATCCACAAGTTGGCTCTAGAAAACCATCCCTAACACAATCCAAAAACTCTTCCCCCACAGCTTAAATGCTCAGTTGGTTCACCAGTCTATATGCAAATTGAAGTCACCCATGCTAATACTCCTTTCATCTCTTGAATAATACCATAGTCCACACAACATGACTATTTGGTGCCCGACATAAATAATTTCAAGCCCTTGCTGCTGCTTAGCTCCATCCAAACAGATTGCTTACATCCTGCTTCCGATCTGGTATCTTTCCTTATTAATGCACTGAACCCATCCTTTATTACCAGTACATTACCACCTCCTTTTCCTTCTCATCTATGTTGCTCAAATGTCAGATATCCTTTATTTTCACATCCCAGTCCTGGTCACCATGCCCATGCTTCTGTAATGACCATTGTCTTGTCTTTAAAACATTGACTGGTTATAAATGCTGCATGTAATCAAGTCGAGTACCCTTAACTTTGTCCTTCCGTTGACATAATTCTGCTTTCAGCTTTGTATCTCGTACCTTCCAGTCTCTCTCACACCTTTTCAACTTCCTGTCACCAATTTCACTTCCTTCCAATTTGGGCTGCCCCTCAAGTTCCTATTGCGCTGACATGTTAGTTTAAACCTAGCCCAACAGCACTAGCAAACCTCTCTATAAGGATACTAGTCCCACTCCAGTTAAAATGTACCTTGTCCATCTTGTACAGGTCCCATCTGCCCCAAATGGTCAGAAATCTCACCTACCCCAGAACCAGCCCCAACTAGTCAGGAATCTGACACCTTTCCTTCTACACCAGTTCTCTAGCCAGCTATTCAATCGATGGATCCTCCCTTCTCATGGCGACCAGCGCTAGGAGTAATTCAGAGAATACTGATCTTGAGATCCTGCTTTTCATTTTCCTTCCTAACTCCTGAGTGTGGCATCGAGGAGCTCCAGCAAAACTAGAATCATGGGAAAAACTCTCCACTGGTTGGAGAGGTACCTGGCACACGGGAAGAACACTGTGGTTGTTGGAGGTCAGTCATCTCAGCTCCTCTGTAGAAGTTCCTCAAGGTAGTATCCTCGGCCCATCTTCAGCTGCTTCATCAAAGACCTTCCCTCCATCGTAAGGTCAGAAGTGGGGATGTTTGCCAATAATTGTACAATGTTCAGCACCATTCATGACTCCTCAGATTCTGAGGCAGTCCATGTCCAAATGCAACAAGATCTGGACATTATCCAGGCTTGGGCTGACAAATGGTAACTAACACTTGCACCACACAAATCCCAGGCAATGACCATCTCCAATAAGAGATAATCTGATCCATTTCCCTTGACATTCAATGGTGTTACCATCACCGAATCTCCCACCATCAACATCCTGGAGGTTACCATCGATCAGAAACTGAACTGGACTAACTATATAACTACAGTGGCTGCAAGAGCAGGTCAGAGGCTGTGAAACCTGCAGCGAGTAACTCCCCTCCTGACTCACCCAAAGCCTGTCCCACCATCAACGAGGCACAAGTCAGGAGGGTGATGGAATACTCCTCACTTGCCCTGGATGGGGGTAGCTCCAACAACACTCAAGAAGCTCGACACCATCCAGGATAAAGCAGCCCCAGCTTGATTGGCACCACATCCACAAACATCCCTTCCACCAGCACCAATGCTCAGTAGCAGCAGCATGTACCATCTACAAGATACGCTGCAGAAATTCACCAAAGATCCTCAGGCAGCACCTTCCAAACCCACAAAGATAGCAAGAAATGCAGATGCTGGAGTCAGAGACAATACAGTGTGGAGCTGGAGGAACACAGCAGGTCAGGCAGGATCAGAGGAGCAGGAAAGCTGACGTTTCGGGTCGGGACCCTTCTTCAGAAATGAGGAGGGGGAGAGGAGCTCAGAAATAAATGAGCTTATTTCGGAGCTCCCTTCCCCATTTCTGAAGAAGGGTCCTGACCCGAAACATCAGCTTTTCTGCTCCTCTGATCCTGCCTGACCTGCTGTATTCCTCCAGCTCCACACTGTGTTATCACCTTCCAAACCCAAGACCACTTCATCTAGAAGGACAAGAGCAGCAGAAACACGGAACACCACCACCTGCAAGTTCCCCTCAAAAACCCACACTATCCTGACTTGGAAATATATCGCCGTTCCTTCAGTGTCGCTGGGTAAATATCCTAGAACTCCGTCCCTAAGTGCATTGTGGGTCAACCCACAGCACATAGACTGGAGCGGTTCAAGAAGGCAGCTCACCCCCACCTTCTCAAGAGGGGCAACTAGGGACGGGGCAATAAATGCTGGGCCCAGCCAGTGACTTCTATGTCCCAAGAGTGAATTAAAAACACTCCCTGAAATCTGCCTTCAGGACCTCAACCCTCTTTCTACTTGATGTCACTAGTCCCAATGTGGACAATGATTTGCTGCATAAAAGCAGCTCTTCCACATAATGTCCCCATCCATTGTCCTTGCAGCATCGATGAATGGGAGCTGCTTTCTCCCCATTACTTTACCTGAACCTGACATAATCTTGCACACTCCATCGCCGTTTCCTTGAGTCTCCTTTTCTCCGAGTTGAACAAGCCCAGCTTCTCCTTGTGGCCTTGGCCCCCTGGAACCATCCTGACAGACCTTCAGAGAGTTCAAATATAGCACCAAGAGCTCACAACGAGTGCCAAGACCTAACATTTAATTCCACGGCTCGGCAGTCAGTTTAAAAGCTCAGAAGATACCGACAGGACTTGGCCGTGAAT
Organism: Rhincodon typus; assembly: GCF_021869965.1. Lineage (NCBI taxonomy): Eukaryota > Metazoa > Chordata > Chondrichthyes > Orectolobiformes > Rhincodontidae > Rhincodon > Rhincodon typus. The sequence continues at coordinate 101,639 of NW_025965716.1, read as the reverse complement.
CTGAAACCAAAGGTGCAATTTTAACGGGAGCGTTGTTGACCGATACTAACTTGTTGATTGCTCCGACGCAGCTCCTGAGAGAACTGGAGCAGATTTACCTCAAATTTATCGCAGAGCAAATTTCAATGTAATTTGCTTGAAAACCGTGTAAGAATGCAGGTGGAGCTAACGGCTGCTGTTTCTGAAACACAATGGCTTGCCTCACCTCTCAGGACCAGTGAGGAGACCCTACAGCCATGACAGCAAAGAGAGAACACAAGGGGAGTCCTTCTCGGGGCCCACTACTTACAGCATTGCCCATAGCACCCAAAATGGCTTCTCTCGTCATCGTCACGGTGTTGTTTCTGGGATGGAGCCGACAGCAGCGCTTCCCCCTCACACCCCAACAGACAGGGGCTTGCAGTTTCAGTAGCTACAAGCACCCTGAGATGTCCCCAGAGGCGCGGGAGAAACTCACATCTCCTCGCTGATTTCGCGGTGACAAGAGGTGAGGAGGAGAAACCCTGATACACTCTTCATGCTCGGTCGGCATCAGCCTTCCCGTTCCCTCCACAACTCCAACACCGCCCTCATACATTGTTTCTGCCATCACACTCCCTGTCACCTCCTCCCCAACCACCCACAAACACTGGGATCGCTGAAGAACATCCACCGACAGTGCGTTCCTTCGCACGCCAATGGTTTGAGAAAAACAAAAGGACAAACAAGTCAGGACATCTTATTACAGCTGTACAAGACATTGGTAAGGCCACATTTGGAGTGCTGCATACAATTTTGGTTGCACTGCTATAGGAAGGATGTTATTAAACTGGTGTGATATTATAGACTTCAGAACTTAATAACTGTTCAGGGATTGAATGAATCAACTAAGATGAACTGTCATTTGCTCGACAGAAACAGCAATAACTGTGTCTGGAATAAACTATTAAAGACAAAGAGAAACCTATATAGGAATTCGAAGCAATTAGCTACAACTGGGAGTAGAGGCTACAGACAAAACTGCTTTGTCACCTGCTCGAAAAACTGGGTGCTTTATGCCACAAGGATAACAATTGCCTGGCAGAAGTACTGAAGGAGTTAATCACAGGAAAGCTGTGTCTTTGAGCAGACAGCCAATGCCAAAAGTAAGAAGAAACAAGGAAATTATTTTTGATAAGGAAACCAACTGCAGTAATTTGAATAAAAGGACTTTTAAAATATCATCAATGATAAGATTATCAACTGAAGAATGAAAATCTGTTTAAGAATCAAACACCAGAACTCCCCATTGATAGAACTTTGCAGAACTGCAGAAAATTGTAAATTTGAAACTTGAGTACTGTGTCCCATTCTGATCTCCCTGTTACAGGAAAGATATTATTAAGCTGAAGAGGATTCAGAAGAGATTTACCAGGATGTTGACGGGTATGGAGGGTTTGAGTTACAAAGTGAGGCTGGCTAGGCCGGAATTTTTTTTCACCGGAGCATAGGACATTGAGGGATAACCATATAGAGGCTCATAAAATCATGAGGGGCATAGAGAAGGTGAATGGCAAATGTCTTTTCCTTAGGGTGGGGGATTTCAAGACAAGGGGGCATATTTTTAAGGTGAGAGGACGAAGGCTTAAAAAAGACACGGGGGCAACTTTTTGTTTTACACAGAGTTTAGTTCGTGTGTAGAATGAACTTCCAGAGGAAGCAGTGGATGCAGGTATAGTTACAACATTTAAAAGACATTTAGATAAGTACACGAATAAGAAATATTTGGAGGGAAATGGGGCCAAGTGTATTCAGGACTGTTTGCACAGAAGGGTCTGTTTCCATGCTGTATGACTCTATGACTATGATTCTATAACTTCCAGAGACAGATCACTGTTGGTTGCAGTCCTGGCCAGATTTCACCATTAATCAGGTAGTAGCTAACTTGGGTTGCAGGCTTACTCGAGGGGTCTAATATTTAGTTGCTCCATTCAATAAAGTTTGAATTAGTGTTTCAGTACTTGATTGAGAGACTTTTTTAATAAGTAGCTGATGTAAATGTTAATTTGTAGCGATTTAACCACAACCCTGGAAAGAGTACAAAAAAAATTTACCAGGACGTTACTGGGACTGAAGGATTTGAGTTTTAAGGAGAGGCTGAGACTTTTTCCACTGGAGCATACGAGGCTGAGGGGGTGACCTTATAGAGATTTATAAAATCATGAGGGGCATGGATAGAGAGGGTGAATAGCCAAGGTCTTTTCCACAGTGTAGGGGAGTCTAAAACTAAACGGTTTAAGGTGAGAGGGGTAAGATTTATAAGGAACCTGAGGGGCAGTTTTATCACGCAGAGGGTGCTGCGTGTATGGAATGAGCTGCCAGAGGAAGGAGTAGAGGAGGGTACAATTACAACATTTAAAAAGCATTTGGACAGGTACATTACGGGAGGTGATAGCCTAATGGTATTATTGATAGACTGTATATTGAGAGACCCAAGTAACGTTCTGGAGTACTGGGTTCAAATCCTACCATGGCAGATGGTGTAATTTGAATTAAATAAATATTGGAATTAAGAGTCTAATGATGACCACTGATTGTTGCAAAAACCCATCCAGTTCACTAATATCCTTCAGGGAAGGAAACTGCTGTCCTTACCTGGTCTGGCCTACATGAGACTCGAGACCCACAGCAACTCTCAAATGATCTCAACTGCCCTCTGGGCAAAGTTTGGACGGACAATAAATACTGGCCAGTGACACCCACATCCAATGAATGAACTTAAAAAAAAACATGGATAGGAAAGGTTTAGAGGGATATGGGCCAAATGCAGGCAAATGGGACTAGTTCAGTTTAGGAAACCTGGTAGGCATGGATGAGTTGGATCGAGGGGTCTGTTTCCATGCTGTACGACTCTACAAACAATGGACAGCAGATCCAATCTGGGACTGAGCTGTGTACTGAGGGAGGGAGGTAAGAGCCCGAAGGCAATTTGCCATCTGCTGGCCAGAGCCAACACAAGGAGAATGTTAATTAAACACACACACACACACACACACACACACACACACACACACACACACACACACACACAGTCAGCTCAGCCATCTGTAGATGACTGATCCTTCCAGAACACGGCCCCCTGCTCACGGCAACTCTCCACCCCCTCGCTCAAAGCCTCAATTTAGTGTTAAAATATTCACTGTCACATCACTTAGATGGTCCAGTTTCTAAAGCAACCGTGGTTCATTAAAATAGAGATACATGTTGCCTCCCTCTACAAGCAGCTCAGACTCAGCATCAGGTATGCTGCTGATTTCCAAAGCAATATTTAACTTCCTGGATAGTTTATGTTTTATCTTGAAATGTAACCTTCATTAGGAGGCGGAGAGAACGCAATGTGACATCAATGAGTAGAAAGAAAGATGATATCAAGAAGATGGAGCTTTACTCTGTATCTAACCCCGTGCTGTCCCTGTCCTGGGAGTGTTTGATAGGGGACAGTGTTGAGTGAGCTTTACTTTCCATTTAGAAGAATAGAGGCAGCTTTACTTTGTATCTAACCCAGTTCTACACCTCTCCTTGGAGTGTACGATGGAGACAGCGTCGAGGAGGATTTACTTTCAGTTTAAAAGAGTATAGGGAATTTTACTCCGTACCTAACCCCGTGCTGGATCCGGTGACAAAGCCATGAAATCCACAAATACCCAGGATGGACAGGCATCATGTAGCGATTGCCTGTGTTTGTACTATTTAAATTTGGAATTTGTAGATTTAATGCTGAAATTAAGAGATTGTATCTCACCATTGGGGAAAGTGTAATTAATCTGCATGTAAAATTGTTATAAATTGGCTGACTGGCTGCATGCAGCCTCTCATTTTTATGTACTTATAAAGCTGATATTTGAGAACAATTATCGATCTGTGCACCTCGGGTCATTAATGGTAACAGTGGAAGGCCACTCCGCGCTTTCAGAATGGCTCACGGTACATAACATCCAAACCGCTAGAAAACCAAAACCTCTGGAAAACCATGGACTACAGCCTGCTGCTCATGTCTCGTCCTAACCGGGAAGATGCTCAAAGTTCAAACTGAGTACATTTACAGTGCGGCTCAAGTGATCCCCTGGGAACTAAACAAACAGCAAATGATTTGATGACACTGAACCCTGAAGGGAGGATCAGGGCGAACGGGAAGGGGGTTTGAACTCAAATGACAGATCAAGGGCAAAGCCTGACATAAAAAAGGGAAGGAATTTGAATGGGGAGAGAGAGAGAGAAAAACTCAGAGAGAAAGGAAAACTAAAACTTGCAAATTAAAAGTTTAACATTTTTTTAAAAATTTCAAACAATTAGGGCAGCACAGTGGTTAGCACTGCTGCCTCACAGCGCCGGGGACCCGGGTTCGATTCCACCCTCGGGCGACTGTCTGTGTGGAGTTTGCACATTCTCCCCGTGTCCGTGTGGGTTTCCTCCGGGCGCTCCGGTTACCTCCCACAGTCCAAAGATGTGCAGGTTAGGGTGGATTGGCCGTGCTAAATTGTCCCATAGTGTCCAGGGATGTGCAGGTTAGGGTGGATCGGCCATGCTAAATTGTCCCGTAGTGCCAAGGGACGCGCAGGCTAGGTAAGTTAGCCATGGGAAATGCAGGGTTACGGGGATAGGGTGAGGGGCGGGCCTGTGGAGGGACGCTCTTCGGAGGGACAGTGCTGACCTGATGGGCTGAATGGCCTCTTCCCTCACTGTAGGGATTCTATGAACAGCAAATGGGTACATCTTGTGTGGAAACTGTCAGCCACTGGTATTTACCTGCACAGCAGCCCCTCACTTTACATTGCAACACTATATAAATAAAGAATAACGAGTTTTGGTTCACTTATGTCCTTCAGGGAAGGAAATCTGCCATCCTCACCTGGTCTGGCCTATATGTGACTCCAGACCCACAGCAGTGTGGTTGACTCTCACCTGCCCTCTGAAAGGGCCTAGCAAGCCATTCAGTTGTACCAATCGCGACAAAGTCTCAAAGAAATGAAACTGGACGGATCACCTGGCAGCGACCTAGGCACTGGAACAGACAACAGCAGAAACAGCCCTGTCGACCCTGCAAGGTCCTCCTCACTAACATCTGGGGGCTAGTGCCAAAATTGGGAGAGATGTCTCACAGACTAGTCAAGCAATAGCATGACACAGTCCTACTCACAGAATCATACCTCACTAACAATGTCCCAGACACCACCATCACCGTCCCTGGATATGTTCTGTCTCACTGGCAGGACAGACCCAGCAGAGGGGGCGACACAGTGGTATACAGTCGGGAGGGAGTTGTTCTGGGTATCCTCAACATTTACTCCGGACCCCATGAAGTCTCATGGCTTCAGGTTAAACATGGGCAAGGAAACCTCCTGCTGATTACCACGTACCGTCCTCCCTCAGCTGATGAATCAGTACTCCTCAATGTTGAACAACACTTGGAGGAAGCACTGAGGATGGCAAGGGCACAAAATGTACTCTGGGTGGGGGATTTCAATGTCCACCACCAAGAGTGGCTCGGCAGCAGTACTGTGATCGAGCTGGTCAGTGCCTAAAGGACATATCTGCTAGACTGGGTCAGCGGCAGGTGGTGAGGGAACCAACAAGAGGGAAAACCATACTTGACCTCATCCTTAACAATCTGCCGGCTGCAGACCCATCTGTCCATGACAGTATCGGTAAGAGTGACCATTGCACAGTCCTTATGGAGACGAAGTCCCGCCTTCACATTGAGAATAACCTCCATCATATTGTGTGGCACTATCACCGTGCTAAATGGGACAGACTTCGCACTGATCTAGTAACTCAATACTGGGCATCCATGAGGCGCTGTGGGCCATCAAAAGCAGCAGAATTGTACTCCAGCACAATCTGTAACCTCATGGCTCAGTATATCCCCCACTCAACCATTACCGTCAAGCCAGGGGATCAACCATGGTTCAATGGAGAGTGCAGGAGGGCATGCCAGGAGCAGCACCAGGTATACCTGAAGATGAGGTATTGACCTGGTGAAGCCACCAAACAGGATTACTTGCACACCAAACAGCAAAAGCAGCAAGTGATAGACAGAGCTAAGCGACCCCACAACAAATGGATCAGATCTAAGCTCTGCAGTGCTGCCACATCCAGTCGTGAATGTTGGGGGACAATTAAACAACTCACTGGAAGAGGAGGCTCTACAAATATCCTCATCCTCAATGATGGAAGAGCCCAGCACATCAGTGCAAAAGATAAGGCTGAAGCATTCGCAGCAATCTTCAGCCAGAAGTGCCGAGTGGATGATCCATCTCGGCCTCCTCCAGAGGTCCCCAGCATTACAGGTACCAGTCTTCAGCCAATTCGATTCACTCCACGTGATATCAGGAAAAGGTTGGAGACACTGGATACTGCAAAGGCTACGGACCCTGACAACATACCGGCAATAGAACTGAAGACGTGCTCCAGAACTTGCTGCCCCCTAGCCAAGCTGTTCCAGCACAGTTACAACTGTAGTATCTACCCGACAATGTGGAAAATTGCCCAAGTATGTCCTGTACACAAAAAGCAGGACAAATCCAACCCGGACAATTCCCGCCCCATCAGTCTCCTCTCGATCATCAGGAAAATGATGGAAGGTGTCAGTAACAGTGATATCAAGCAGCACCTGCTCAGCAATAACCTGCTCAGTGACGCCCAGTTTGGGTTCCGCCAGGGCCACTCAGCTCCTAACCTCATTACAGCCTTGGTTCAAACATGGACAAAAGAGCTGAATTCCAGAGGGGAGGGGAGAGTGATAGCCCTTGACATCAAGGCTGCATTCAACCGAGTGTGGCATTAAGGAACCCTAGCATAACTGGAATCAGTGGGCATCAGGGGACAAACACTCCCGTGGTTGGAGTCATACCTGACACATAGGAAGATGGTCGTGGTTGTTGGAGGTCAGTCATCTCAGCACCAGGACATCTCTGCAGGAGTTCCTCAGGGTAGTGTCCTCAGCCCAACCATCTTCAGCTGCTTCATCAATGACCTTCCCTCCATCATAAGGTCAGAAGTGGGAATGTTCACCGATGATTGCACAATGTTCAGCTCCATTCGCGACTCCTCAGATACTGAAGCAGACCATGTCCAAATGCCACAAGATCTAGACAGTATGCAGGCTTGGGCTGATAAGTGGCAAGTAATGTTCATGCCATACAAATGCCAGGCAATGACCATCACCAACAAAATTCACTCCTCCCACCACCAATGCTCAGTAATAGCCGTGTGTACTATCTACAAGATGCCCTGCAGAAACTCACCAAAGATCCTCAGACAGCACCTTCCAAACCCACCATCTTGTAGATGGTACACACGGCTGCTACTGAGCGTCGGTGGTGAAGGGAGTGGGATGTTTGTGGATATGGTGCCAACCAAGTGGGGGCTGCTTTGTCCTGGATGGTGTCGAGCTTCTTGAGTGTTGTTGGAGCTGCCCCCATCCAGGGCAAGTGGGGGGAGTATTCCATCACCCTCCTGACTTGTGCCTTGTAGATGGTGGGACAGGCTTTGGGGGAGTCAGGAGGGGAGTTACTCGCTGCAGGATTCCCAGCCTCTGACCTGCTCTTGTAGCCGCTGTGTTTATGTGGTGAGTCCAGTTGCATATCTGGTCAGTGGTAATCCCCAAGATGTTGATAGCGGGGGATTCAGTGATGGTAACACCATTGAATGTCAAGGGACGGTGGTTAGATTGTCTCTTATTGGTGATGGTCATAGCCTGGTATTTGTGTGGCGTGAATGTCACTTGCCATTTTGATTGATCAACTGGCCTGTTCTTGTACAATGCAATTCCATTGCACAGTTGAAGCTGATCAGTTTGTGGCCTGGGCCACTGGGTCTAACAACACCTTTCTTTAAAAAGTCAGTCTGAATCCCTCTCTCTGAGGATTGAGGCAGTCGAGTGGGATTCAGGGATCTGGGGTAGAAATCATTCAGAACCAGTGCACAGCCACAAAAAAATTTACCAGGATGTTGCCAGGAATGGAGGGTTTGACTTATTCGGAGAGGGGACTTTTTTCACTGGAGCGTAGGAGGTTGAGGGGTGACCTTGTAGTGGTTTATAAAATCTTGAGGGGTACAGATAAGGTGAATGGCAGGTATATTTTTCCTAGAGTGGGGGATTTCAGGACTAGGGGGCATATTTTTAAGGTGAGAAGAGAAAGATTTTAAAAAGACATGAGGGGCAACTTTTTTTATAGAGAGAGTTATTCTTGGGCAATTTATTTTACACAGTGGGTGGTTCATGCGTGGAATGAACTTCCTGAGGAAGTAGTGGGTGTGGGTACAGTTACAATGTTTAAAAGACATTTGGATAAGTGCTGAATAGGAAAGGTTTGGAGGGATATGGGCCAAGGGCAGGCAGGTGGGACTAGTTTAGTTTGGGATTTTGTTTAGCATGAAGAGTCTGTTTCTGGTGCTGTATGATTCTGTGGAAAGTAATCCAAAGGGATAATTGAATCTCTTGTCCCAAGGTGACTGGAATACAAAGGGGAGAAAGTGGTCCTTTGCCGCCTTAGTCCAATTCGATCTGGTCTGGAGTAACCTGGGTCAGTTTGGGATATAGATACCAGCCTTGAACAGGGAGGAGAGCTGGTTTACCAGAATAATCCTAGGGCTGGAGAGTGCTAAATTATCAGCACAGATTCTACAAACCAGGTTTATATTCCCAAGAGTGCAGACGATTAAAGGATGATCAAACGAAAAGATTTTGTATGATTGACATGAAATTTAAACATTGTAGTTTATTCTGAGATTCAGGTCTTATTTGGGTGAATTGGGAAAGTGCATTAAATCATTTGACATGAGGCAGACAATGGCAAGTATTTAAACAAAGAACATGGGGTCTCCAGCAGATATATAATCATCCCAAGCACAGTTATCCAGAGGGAAAGGTGACTCAACGATGAAAGAAGTTAAGGGATGTGTTTAATCAAAGGGAGTGGTTCATTGTAAGGCTACCAAAAATAGCAGCTTGAGGATTGGGAGCAATTTAGGACTCAGCAAAGGCAGGCCAAGAAACTGCAAATAAAAAGCTAAAGAGAATATGATTGCAAGCCAGGGAGCTACGTAGAGGCACTCTGTTAAAGAGCTGGTGAAGGAAGGAGATTAATAAATATTAGTGTAGGCCCATTACAGAAGGGGACAAGGGAATTTATTACGAAGAAAAATGAAACATTTGCTTCATATCTGCCTTGACGGAAGAAGGTAGCAGAAAATTTCCCAGAAATACAAGGTGACAAAGGGACTTGTCTAATTGAAAAGAACCATAAGAAATTGGTATGAGTAAAGAGATACCACTTGATAAAACAGCTGGATTGAGGGTTGGTAAGTCTGGACTAGAGGAATTTCATCCCAGGGTATTGAAGGAAGTAGCAACAGAGATATTTACGGTTATGTTTCATATATTCTACGGATTCTGAGAGGGCTCCTGCAGACTGTACTACAGCAACTGCAACCCCACAGTTTAGAAAGTGAGGGAGACAGAGAGCGGAGAGCTGTTAGCCTGGTATCAGTCGTAGGGAAATTCGATTATAAAGGATGGATAACTGAACATTTAACCAAGGATGACAGCATTGGACAAAGTCAACATGGATTTATGAAAAGGGAGGCATGTTGGCAAACGTTTTGGAGTTTTTTTCAGGGGCATTCCTTGTAGCGTAGACTAAGGAGAAGCAGTGGATGTGATGTGTTTGATTTTCTGAGGGCTTTTGATGAAGTTCTCACACAGCAGGTGAGAAAACAAAATGAGAGGTGGTGTGAGAGAGAGAGAGTCTGAGGAGAATTTGCAAATATGGATGAGGGTTACCAAAACGGATTGAAAGTTGCCTAACAGACAGTTGTTGAAAGTGATGCTGAAAGATAGGATTTATATGCATGTGGGGAGGCAAGCGATGGATAGGGATAGTCAGCATGGTTTTGTGTGAGGGACAGTTGTGGACTGGTTAGACTGAAGGGTCTGTTTCCATGCTACAACTCCAGATAGAAAGCAGGGAGTAGATTTAGATTTGGACTTTGTCATGTGTACTCAAGCCGGGAAGTACAGGATTAAGGTGAAAACTTCTCAATGTCCCCACACATGGTGCCATCTTAGGTACACATACCCAGGTACAAAAACTTCAGAAGTTACAAGTTAAGGATTACAGTCACTGCAGTCGGGAGCACTTGGATCAGCCTGAGTACAGCAGGCTATGAATAGCAGCAGAACCAATTGAGGACAGTGTGGCATCCGCAACTGGTTACTGTCAGTAGGAATAGTCCAGATGCAGGGATTGATTGCAACTTTTTCCAAGTTTTCCAAGTCTGTATCGATCACTGAGTGAGGGTCAGTATCGGTCACTGTGTGGGTTGGGGACGAAGTAGTGAGGTACAAGGAGTTTGCAGGGGGATTTGGCAGGCAATGTGAATGGGTTAGAGCACGGCAGATGGAAGGTAATGTGAGTAAGTGTGTAGTTATTCAATTTGGAGGACAGGACAGCCAGAATATTTTGTAACTGGCTCTCTCCTCAAAGCCAATGAGAACCACTTCCTGTTTCCTAACGCATTGGCAGTGTGCGGGTATCACTGTCTGGGCCAGTGATATCTGCCCAGTCCTGACTTGCCACCCAGATGGATGTGATGGTGAATGCCACCTTTGTGATCCACTGCAGCACCCCCACCCGCCCCACTCCCCCAAATCCCGCCACCCCTCCACCCAACAGGAAGGCCATAGGGTCACCCACAGGCCTTGCTGCTGGGGTTCAAAGTTTAACTCACCGCACAGTGAAGTCATTGCACTGTGTTCACAATAGGGGCAGAGCCCAGGCTGGGAAACCAGCTCCACCTGAGTGAGTGCAGGCCATTCAGCCCCACTCGAGCCTGTTACACGCTGTCGGAGGGTCAGCGCTGAGGAGGCGCCGCACTATCGGACGGTCAGTGCTGAGGGAGCGCCGCATTGTCGGAGGGTCAGTACTGAGGGAGTGGGCACTGTCAGAGGGCCAGTGCTGAGGGAGAGGGCACTGTCAGAGGGTCAGTGCTGAGGGAGCGCCGCACTGTCGGAGGGTCAGTGCTGAGGGAGCGCCGCACTGTCGGAGGGTCAGTGCTGAGGGAGCGCCGCACTGTCGGAGGGTCAGTGCTGAGGGAGCGCCGCACTGTCGGAGGGTCAGTGCTGAGGGAGCGCCGCACTGTCGGAGGGTCAGTGCTGAGGGAGCGCCGCACTGTCGGAGGGTCAGTGCTGAGGGAGTGGGCACTGTCGGAGGGTCAGTGCTGAGGGAGCGCCGC
>NW_025965716.1:0-386 GCF_021869965.1 Rhincodon typus | reverse complement strand
CAATGACCCACTGTTGGAGTAACGCATTGTCTCTTCCCTCAGATACGACCCGGCCGAAACGCGACTATGAGGTGGATGGGCGGGATTATCATTTTGTGGCGTCACGTGAACAGATGGAGACGGATATTCAGAGCCACAGGTTTATTGAGGCAGGCCAGTACAACAGCCATCTGTATGGGACCAGCGTCCAGTCAGTCAGGGAGGTGGCGGAGCAGGTAAACACAGCAGCTCATTTCCAGGGGGCTCGGGGAGGCCAGGGCTGGGGGAACTGAGTACAGCCCGACATCAAATAACCCTGCGGAGTTTGGGGCGGTGGGGGTGGGTATGGGAGTCCTGTCTACAGCAGTGACAGAGGAAAGGGAAGTGATTCTGTTGCCCTGGTAGGG
>NW_025965715.1:168129-175067 GCF_021869965.1 Rhincodon typus | reverse complement strand
CGCCACCCAAAATCTCCATCCACGCTAAACCCATTTCCCTGCACTTGGTTGATAACTTTCTAAACCTTTCCTATCCATTTATTTGTCCAAATGTCTTCTAAATGCTGCTAATATACCCGCCTCAACCACTTCCGCAGGCAGCTCATTCCATATGTGCACCATTTTCCATGTAAAAATGTTGCTTCTCAGGTTTCTATGTACTTTTTCGCCTCTTACCTTAAACTGATGCCCTATAGTCCTCAATTCCCCAACCCCTGGGAGAAAGACTGAGTGCATTCATCCTATCCATTGCCTCTCATGATCTTGTACACTTCTATAAGATCATGCCTCAATCTCCTATGCTCTAAAGAAAAAAGTCACAGCTCGTCCAACCTCTCCATATAATTCATCCCCTTGAGTCCTGACAACATCCCTGCAAATTTCTTCTGCACTCTTTCCCTGCATTTGCTAGGAAGTGTAGTCTAGAGTGTCTAGAGGATAGCAGTTTATGGTAAGAGGGGAAAGAATATATGGGAACCTGAGGGGCAACTTTTTTACGCAGAGGGTGGGACGCATATGGACTGATCTGCCAGCAGAAGTGGTTGAGGTGGGTACATTCACAACATCTAAAAGGCATTTGGAGGAATACATGGATGGGAAAGATTTAGAAGGATATGGGCCAAGTGCAGGGAAATGAGGTTAGCATGGATGGACATTTTGGTTGGCATGGACCAGTTTGGGCCAAAGGACCTGTCTCCATGCTGTAGGAGTCTAGATACAAACATACACAGATACAGCAAGGATATGTATATGTAAACAACAGATATAAAAACAAATTTATAAATGCAATGCTCACAGATACAAATACACATAGACATAGAAATGAATTTTATATCTAATATACTTATAGATACAAACACACAGTTGCAAATAAATTTATAAATGTAATGCTCACAGATACAAACACTTACAGACACAAAGACAATTTCTTATACATAATATACAGAACACCCACAGATACACACACATACAGACACACAAATTTATAAGTGTAATGCCCACAGATATAAATACACACTGACACAACAACAGATTTATATATGACTCACAGATACAAACACACAGTCACAAACACATTTATAAATGAAATGCTCACAGATCCAAACAGACACAGACAAGCACACAAATTTATGCATATAAAATACTTACAGATACATACACACAGTCACAAACAAATTTACAAATGTAATGCTCACAGATACAAACATGGTGACACATAAATTCGTATAATATTGACTGATGCAAATATACACAGACACACAAACAAATGTATCTACGTAAAATACTTACAGATACAAACGCACAGTCCCAAACAAATTTTAAAATGTAATGCTTACAAACACACACAGACACAGCAACAAATATATATACAAAATAGTCAAACACAAATAACAGACAGAAAAACAGGTTCATATATAATATTGACAGATAAAACTCACACACAGGCAAATTTTTATAAAAAAAACTTACAAACACAAACACACAGTCACACAAACAAATTTATAAACGTAATGCTTACAGATACAAACACATAGTCACAAACAAATTTACAAATACACAGATACAAATACACACAGACATAAACAAATGTATAAATGTAACGCTCACAGATACAAACACACACAAGTAAATTTATCTGTCTAAAATACTGACAGGTACATACACACAGACACAAAGACAAATTTTATTTCTAATGCTGACAGATACAAATACACAGTCACAAACAAATTTATAAATGTAATGGTCATAGTCACAAACACACACATACACAAAAATTTAGCTAAAATACTCAGATACAAATAACAAACAAAAATGAATTTACATATATAATACTGGCAGATACAAGCATACAATCATAAGCAAATTTAAAATCTAATGCTCACAGATGCAAACACACACTGACGCAGCAACAAATTTACTCAGATACAAATGACAGACAAAAACATTTGTGTATATAATACTGACAGATACAAACACACAGACACAAAGACATTTATAAATGTAATGCTCACAGACATAAACACACACAGACACAGAGACAAATTTATCTATCTAAAATACTCACAGATACAAATACACAATCACAAACGAATTTATAAATGTAATACTTGCAGATGCAAATACACAGACACACACAAACACACTTAAAAATGTAATGCTCACAAATACAATCACGCAGTCACAAACAAACTTAAAAATGTAATGCTCACAGATGCAAACACACACAGACACACAAGCAAATGTTTATATATGTATAAAATACTTTAATACAAATAACAGACACTAAAACAAATTTATATATTTAATGTTGACAGATAAATCTCACAGACACAGACAAATTTATATTAAAAAGTACTCACAGATACAAATACACAGTCACACAAATAAATTTATAAATGTAATGCTTACAGACACAACCACACAGTCACAAGCAAATGTATAAATGTAATTCTCACAGATACAAACACACACAAACAAATTTACTTTTTTCTGAAATACTGACAGATACATACACACAGACGCAAAGACAAATTTTATATCTTATGCTGACAGATACAAACACTCAGTCACAAACAAATTTATAAATATAATGCTCGTAGATACAAACATACACAGACACATAAAAAATTACCTATCTAAAATACTTACAGATACAAATTCACACAGACACACAGACAAATTTTATATTTAGTACTGACTGATACAAAAACACAGTCACAAAGACGTTTATAAATGTAATGCTCACAGATGCAAATACACACAGAAACACAAACAAATTTATATGTATATATAAATGACTCAGACACAAATAACAGACAAAAATATATATATATGATACTGACAACAAATACACAACAAAACATACACACACAGACAAATTCATAAATGCAATGCTCACAGAAACAAACACATACAGGCACAAATAAATTTATAAATGCAATGCCCACAGAAAAAATACACAGGCACATTGACAAATTTATCTATCTAAAATACTTACAGTACAAACACAGACACACAAACAAATTTATATATATCTATAAAAGACTCAGATACAAATGACAGACACAAAACAAATTTATATATACAATATTGACAGATAAAACTCACAGATTCAGATTTATATAAAAAAGCACTTACAGATACAAACACACAGCCACACAAACAAATTAATAAATAGAATGCTCACAGATGCAAACACGCCATCACAACTGAATTTGTAAATGTAACGTTCACAGATACAAACACAGACACACAAACAAATTTATATATATAATATTGACAGATAAAACTCAAAGACTCAAACAAATTTACATTAAAAATACTTAAAGATGGAAAGGCATAGCCACACAAACAAATTTATAAATGCAATACTCACAGATACAAACACAGACTGATACAGCAACAAATTTACATATATAATACTTACAGATACAAACACACAGTCACAAATGAATTTGTAAATGCAATGCTTACAAATACAAATACACAGAAATGCACAAACAATTTTAAACATGTAATGCTCACAGCTACAAACACAGTCACAAACCAATTTATAAACGTAATGCTCACAGATACAAACATTCACAGACACACAAACAAATTTGTATATATATATATAATAATGACAGATGAAGCTCACAGACACGGACAAATTTATATTAAAATGTACTTACAGATACAAACACACAGTCACACAAACAAATTTATAAATGTAATGCTCACAGACACAAGCACACAGACACAAAAACAAATTCCTATATATAGCATATAAACACGTACAGACACACAACAAATTTATACATAATACGCACAGAAACAAATACACACAGACACCGAAATAAATATATCATACTCGCAGATACAAATACACAGATACACCAACAAATTTACATTTATAACACTCACAGGTTCAGACACACAGACAAACGTGTGTATATAATACTGATTGATGCAAACGCGCATAGACACACAAAGTTATATATAATACCTACAGTAACACACTGACACTCAAATGCATTAATATAAAATACAGATTCAAACACACACAGACACAGAAATGCACATAGATGTTTACATATATGAACTTAACGGAAACGAATACATATAATTCACAGATGGATACAGGTTGAGAAGTTCATTTAGCACTCACACACGCACACAAGAAATGCATATCGATATCACAGATGCACACAAACTGATGAACGCGCAGAGATTTATGTGCCTAACACTGAAGAGCAGGGAGATTTATATACAATATCTACTGCATCGCACGGACGCAAGAGGTACATTCAGATAAACGAATACCGAAATTCACACACATTGTTATATATAACCTCAAAGAGGTAAACGTAGCCTTTTAACACGTTGTCGGTTTGCCCAAACCCCTTCCCCACATCATGCCTTCCACTCCCCTCAGAAAATGTTTGAAACAGCCTTATATTCAATTTGACCCCCCAAAAAAATAAAAATAAAGTTTAACCGAAGCGGGTAAGCAGAGTGTCCTCGTCTCTCAGCTGAGATTTTTGCAGAAGATATTTTGCCCCCTCAACAATAAAACGGGCGCCAAAGCCAAAAAAAACTAAACCATTAAGAGACAAAACAATTGCAGACCGGAGGATTCGAACGCATCTCCTATGAATCCTGTCCATGTGAGCGATAGGTAAATCGTCTCCAGAGACTGGCGGCTAGACTGGCGGTTACACCGACAGATTGATAAATTGACAATCAGGTGAAGGAGGGGTTGTGGTTGGGGGTGTGGGGGGTAGTGGGGGGAGCCCGTACCTTCACCGTGCAGAGTTTGAGCGGACATTACAAGGTGGACAGATGGCTACTTGAAATATCTTAAACGAATTGTTACACACAGACATACATGCGCTCAAAACGCGCACGTGTGCACTGTTTTCTCTCTCTGTCTCTGTCTCTCTCTCACACACAGACACATACACACACACACACATACATACACACACATACATACACACACACACACACAATTCAAACACACGCACAAACACAAAGATATATCCACACACACACTCACGTGTAGCGACTCGCTCACACACAGAGACACACACAGGTGTATACATAAATACATCTTTGCTCTTTCACACTCTACTCTCACACGTAGGCACGTACACAAACATTTCCTTACGCACACTTCCTTTCACCGACACACACTTCTCTCTCACACACATACAAACACACGCTCTCATATAATCACAGAAACACTTTCTCGTTTACACGGACTCTCTCTCTCACACACACACGCACAGGAATATTTTCTCATTCACACACTGTCTCGCTCATGCACCCAAACAAAACGCCCTCTGACTCTCAGTTACACACACACACACACTCGGAATCACTCTCTCTCACACACACATATACGCTAACACACACTGTCTCACACGCACTCTTTGTCCCAGAACCACATGCTTTCTCTCCCCCCTCCCTCCCCCTCTCTCTCTCACACACACACTCCCGCTCTCACACTTTATTGGTCAAAGCATTGAGTATAGGAGTTGGGAGGGTCATATTGCGGCTGTACAGAACATTAGTCAGGCCACTTTTGGAATACTGCGTGCAATTCTGGTCTCCCCGCTAAAGGGAGGATGTTGTAAAACTTGAAAGAGTTCAGAAAAGATTTACAAGGATGTTGCCAGGGTTGGAGGGTTTGAGCTACAGGAAGAGGCTGGGGCTATTTTCACGAGAGCATCAGAGTCTGAGGGGGGTGACCTTATAGAGGTTATAAAATCATGAGGGGCATGGTTAGGGTGAATAGACAAGGTGTTTTTTTCCCAGGATGGGGGTGTCCAGAACTAGAGGGGCGTAGGTTTAAGGTGAGAGGGGGAAAGATTTAAAAGGAACCCAAGCGGCAACATTTTCACACAGAGGGTGGTGTGTGTGTGGAACGAGCTGCCAGAGGAAGTGGGTGGGGGGCTGGTACAATGACAACATTTAAAAGCATCTGGATGGGGACATGGATAGGAAGGGTTTAGAGGGATATAGACCAAATACTGGCAAATGGGACTGGATTAATTTATGATATCTGGGTCAGCATGGACGTGTTGGACCGAAAGATCTGTTTCCATGCTTTAAGGTTCTAGGACTCTATGACAAACTCTCTCAGTCTCTCTGCCTCACACACAATCTCTCGACACACACACACACACACACACACACACATACAGCATCTCGCAAAACTACCCTTTCTCCCCTTCGCTCTGTCTCTCACAACATACGCATTTCCCCAGAACCAATTCTGTCTCACCATACTGTCTCTCTGTCTCTTTGTCTCTCTGTCCCTCTCTCTCTGTCTGTCTTTCTCTATCTCTATCTCTCTCTGACTCTCTCTGTTTCTCGCTGTGTCTCTTTCTGTCTTTCTCTGTCTCCCTCGCTCTGTCTCTCTCTCGCTCTGTCTCAGTCTCTCTCTCTCGTTCTGTCTCTGTCTCTCACATTCTCTGTCTGCTTCTGTCTCCGTCTGCCTCTCTCTGTCTCTCTCCCTCTCTGTCTCTCTCCCTGTTCGTCTCTCTCACTGCCTGTCTGCCTCTCTCTCCGTCTGCCTCTCTGTCTCTGTCTCTCTCTCTCGTTCTGTCTCTGTCTCTCACACACTCTGTCTGCCTCTGTCTCTCTCTCTGTCTTCCTGTCTGTATCTCTCACCGTCTGCCTATTTATTGGCATCACGAGTATCAATTTTGAACAATTGTCAAAATGAACTTCATGCGCGCACACACAGACACACAGATACACACACACACAGATACACACACACGTACACACACAAACACACAGATACACACACATACACACACACAGATACACACACATACACACACACAGATACACACACACGTACACACACACAAACACACAGATACACACACATACACACACACACA